>NC_054594.1:20235000-20493612 GCF_004785595.1 Juglans microcarpa x Juglans regia | reverse complement strand
GTTCTCGCTTGAGTTTGATTCAGGATAATCACAACCCCAATAGCTTAGAAATATAGGGTCTTGTCTTTTTTTAGGCCTGTTGAAGCAAGAAGCAGTGATCGTCCTAAGGACTACTCGAGGAAGGATCAAATAAGCCTGTGGGTCATCCCGAGGTAAACTCAGGAGGATTAGGCAAGGTCACAAGTCGTCTCAAGGCAAATTCGAGGGAAGGCGATCTACTAAGGTCGATTGCCCTGAGGTAAACTTGAGAGAGGTCATACCAGAATAATCCAGTTTTATTCAAGACCAAACTTCGGGTTGTTTTCACACTTTTCAAGAGATTTGGCCGGTTTATGGAGTCCTGGCCGAAATAGTTACTCCTCTCTCTATGCCTTTCGGTAGTTTTGGCACATTTGGAAAAAAACAGTCTGTTTCAACTGTTGATCTCTTTCACTGTTTAGCCTCTCAACACTCAGTAGCCAATCCATATTCCTCTCTCCTGATGGTTTGTGCCCATTCATCTAGTCCACCAACCTGTTTGCCTCAGATCACCTGGTCCTTACTTGAGCTTGCCTTAGGACAATTGCAGCTTCAACAACTGTAGTCCTCCCTCATGTTTGCCTAGATGAAGCGCGGCCCCATTTGATCCTCTCTCGATTTTTCCTTAAGGTGAATTAAGGCCCAACCAATTCATCCCTCAAGTTTGCTTGCAGGACAACCTGGCCACCTTGCCAGATCCTCCATCGAGTTTGCTTCGGAAGGATGTCAACCTCATCAACCGTAGTCCCCAATCGAGTTTTCCCAATCCTCTCTTGAGTTTTCCTTGGGATGATTGAGGCCTCAACAACCAAAGTCTCCCATTTAACTTTGCCACGGGTGATTGACAAGTGTCCTTCTGGTGTTTTGTAGCCTCAGAATCCCTAGTTCCCCCTCAGACTCGCCTCGAGCTCTGGCTCGGTCTTCCATCGAGTTCGCCCCGACTTGGGGGAGGACCGACTTGTCTGCAAGTCTCCACAAGGCAAACTCGAGGGACGACTAGTGCTGTTGAAGATGCGATTGTCCCAAGGTAAACTCGACAGAGGATCGTGTGAGGTCACGAGTCATTACATGGTGAACTCACATGTAAGGTTAAATTGAGGTCGCGATCAAAGGACCAGGTGAGAGGGAGGGGCCCATCCCTGAAGGGCCCGGTCCCAAATAGGCCAAACCCAGGAACTCTAGGCCCAAGGAGGCCTAGCCCAAGAACTTCGAGCAAGGACAAGATCACTCTGTGAGCTAAGAGTCCGGGCCGGATGATCACGTGTTGAGCCCGTGACTGCGAACCCATCTGGGAAGACCCTTTAGCACTGGGCTCAAAGGAGCCTGGGAGAACGTCTCGGGGCTCGACAGCCTACCGGGACCTACCATAGGACGTCCGGCAAGGTGCCCAGCAGCATGCAGACAGCTGAACGAGTCCAGTCACAGACTCATCAGATTCAAGGGACACTGCACTCAAATGTGTGAGTCAGGAAACCCGGCACACGACGACGCATCCCACGCACTAAGGACTACTTGCCCACGACCTAACACCAGGCTTTGGCAAAAAGCAGCAGGACAGGCCAAGCTTGGCTGACATGCCACGATCTCTTTCAGCTGCCAAAGCTGGGAACTGACACACGGTGGCGGCAGGAAATGAATGGTAGCAAGTCTGACACCTGACGTGCCATGACCCCTTAGTAGCAGGACAGGCCTAGCACGGCGGACACGCTAAGATCTCCTTCAGCTGCCAGAGCCGTGGGCTAACACTTCATGGTAGTAGGAAATGAGGGGTAACAGGTCTGACACATGACATACCACGACCTCCCTCGACAGCAGGACTCGTATCAGGTATAAATAACGCCCAAAGGAGCGCTGGCTGAATTTTGATTGTTCTTACTATTCTTCTGAGTTGATCATAGAGAATCAGTTACTGATTTTGGCATCGGAGTGACCCAAGACATCACCGAAGCCTTTCCTCCTAGTTTGCAGGTGGTGTGAGCTTAGGTACCAGGGAAGTGCTCGGGCTGCGAAACACGACATCAACAGTGGCGCCGTCTGTGGGATAATTTTTCATAAAAGTGTGTACTTTGCATGCTGGCAACGACGCGGTCCCAAGCTACGCAAAGGGAAGACGACTAAGAAGGAACGATGGAAGCAAGACTTACGATTATGAAGGAGACAGTAAGGAAGTTGACAGAAGAAGCTGGGATGCTGCGACAGGAGAATGTGGCCCTCAAGGGCACCAACGAAAAGCTAGCGGGAGGTGCAGAACAGAGTGGCAATGAACACGAGGATTCACGGTGGGTCCCTGCAGACACCGCTGCAGAAGAGGAGAGATGCCAGATGCACATTCAAATCCGAGAGCTTAGGGATAAATGCGCAGAGATGGCTAAAAGGATAGACACACCATCCACTGTAGACCAGCTGCTCATTAGCACCAACCTCCCGTACAGCACGGGAGTCATGGCAGTGCCACTACCTCCCAAGTTCAAAGTCCCCCAGATGGAAATGTGGTCCAAAGATCCACTGGAGCACCTAGAGACGTTCAAAGCCCACATGACCATGCATGGTTTCCTAGGGGAAATCGCCTGCCAAGCCTTCCCATTGACACTGAGAGGAGCCGCCCGGATCTGGTTTGGATCATTGGGTACAAAAACGGTAGATAGCTTCGAGGAGCTCACCCTCCTCTTCATGATGCAATTCCTAGCAAGCCGGAAAAGGAGACTCCCGGCAGCATACCTTCTAACAGTCAAACAACGTGATTGTGAGAACTTGAAGTCATGTCTCGCGTAGTTCAACTGGCAGCGTATGACCACTAACGACCAAGACAAGAAGATCACGTTGGCGGAGCTCGTAGGAGGAATCTGGCCTCTGAATTCGTTCATGGAGGAGATAGCACGAAAGACCCTTATAATGCTGAGGGAATTCATGGACCGTGCGGATGGTTTCATCAATGCTGAAGATAAGCTCGAGGCCCTGACTACCTCACGACGGTCCGAGATGGAGTGAACGGGTCAGAAGGTGTCAGGCCCACGAGGAAGCAGCAACCAGGGAAAGAGGGGAGCATCAGATATGAAGAGCAGGGGAGAAATGCCGGCTCGGCCCCAAGGGGGAAGCCGCGCGCGCACACAAACCTGGCCATGGAAGGGAACTGACGCCCAAGTCCCCGAAGAGAGCATCCCTGAGATAATGAAAGCCGCCCGTACTGTGAGTTCCACATGAATAACTAGCACAACACTCAAGACTGCTACACTCTGAAGAGGATGAGGAAGGAAGACCAGCGTAATCGGGGCGCACCGACCGGAAGACCATGTAGACCAATGTGGAGGGAGGCGCACGGATCCCTGGCAAGGTGCAAGCTCGACAAGGCAAGGGATGAGGGATGAAGCGCAAAGGAGTCCCCCAGCGGAAAACAGGCCACTCGGGGAGATCAGCACAATCACAGGGGGTTATGCGGGAGGCGAAACGACTTCATCGGCTGGGAAAGCACATGCCCGAAAGGCGCGGTACGAGGAAGTGTTTGCCGTTGAACGAGTTGCAAACAAGCCCATAGCACCGGAGGTCCCACGATAACCTTCGACACAAGAGTCAAAGAATGCATCCTCCATCCGCATGAGAATGCGCTGGTGGCAATGATGCAAGTGGCAAATTTCTACCCGGAGCATCCTGGTTGACAACGGCAGCTCAGCTGACATCCTGTTCTGGGAGGCCTTTGTGAAAATGGGAATCAACCCGGACCGACTGCATCCTGCTCCAATGCCGCTCAAACAAGAGACGTCATTCAACCAATGGGAGCCTACTAGGGACCTCGGTCAAGTCCCTAAACACTATGATCTTCTTGCCTAGGATCTCTTTGTGATGACTGAGTGCCCGTTCCTCTCTTGCTTGGCTCTCGAACAAAGGTCACAAAGATGGCAACTTTGGTAAAGTGAGGTTAGGTGATTAGGCTTGACTTGTCATGTGGGTTGGTGGGAAAGATGATGGCGTGTGAGGGTTACAATGGGTGATGGAGGCGCACGGCAATGGAGGAAACTAGGGTTGGCGCCACTTAGTGTTTAGGTTTAGGGTTGGATGAAGGATGATGGAATTAGGGTTAGATGTTGGGCGGCTAGGGTGGACGGCAACAAGGAATGGATTGAGTGATTGGTTGAGAGATTTTAGGAAGGGTTCCTAAAATCTTGGAACTTCAATAAGGGAAGGATATGGCCGGTTATGGGAGAGGATATGGTCAACTAGGATTCCTAAATTATAGGAACCCCAATATGGAAATGGAGGTGGCCGGCTAGGGCTAATCCAATTAAGGCAAGTGATGGCCGAAAAATGGACTTGAATTCAAATGGGAGTATGTTTCGGCTAGTGCAAACAAGGATGGAATAGGGTAAATATGGGAATGCCGTGTATGGAAGTGGAGATTTGGCTAAGGTTTTATGGGAGTGGCGGTAAGCTATTTATGGAATGTGGACTTAAGCAAACACTATAGTGGGCGACACTAAGTGTTTGGATGGATCAAATGATGTGATTGATGGGTTTGTCATGAACAATACACATGAAAATAATGTTATCAATGGAGAGAAAATGGAAGACAAGAGAGTGAATGAATAATACTCATAAGATTGATAAATTGAATCATACTTATTCACGAATTGTAAAGTGTGATTCTCTCCTTAGAGATTCATGAATTGCACCCCAAAGAGCCCAAGTGCTAAGCACCGAAATGTATGATCTCAACAACAAAGCCGTCCAAAAGGAATTTGTCAAAATATGTCAAAGAAAAACACTAAATGTTTGGATGGATCAAATGATGTGATTGATGGGTTTGTCATGAACAATACACATGAAAATAATATTATCAATGGAGAGAAAATGGACGACAAGAGAGTGAATGAATAATACTCATAAGATTGATAAATTGAATCATACTTATTCACGAATTGTAAAGTGTGATTCTCTCCTTAGAGATTCATGAATTGCACCCCAAAGAGCCCAAGTGCTAAGCACCGAAATGTATGATCTCAACAACAAAGCCGTCCAAAAGGAATTTGTCAAAATATGTAAAAGAAAAGACTAAGGGTCCTATTTTTATGAGTTACAATTTGGAAACCCCCAATAGGTCCCTTGGAATAATTAAATAAATCAAATTAAATAACAAGATAAGGGTCATGGACCAAGTCTAGCCATGGCATGCATGGCTCGTGGTGGGCTAGAATGGTGCATGGTGGTCTACGGGTTAGTCCATGGCTAGGTGGCACAACATGGCTTGTTGATGGGCATGGCATCATGCCATGCATGGGCCTGCTGATGGGCGTGGTCTTATGCCATGCAAGGCCTGCTGATGGTGAGCCATGTGTGCGTGCTGCATGGCCCAGACTGGTGACCTGGGCGCTGGGCTACAAGGCATGGGCTGGAGCCATGCGCTGGATGGCATGCCTGGTGGGTATGCCACTGGCCTAGCCCGCAAGGCACGGCCTGGAGCCGTGTGCTGGATGGCATGCCTGTGAGGGCATGCCACTAGCCTTGCTGGTGTGCGGCGTGGGTTGCATGCTAGGGCGCGCGCGCAAGAGCTTGCACATGGGTGCGCGCAGGGGCGTGCACAGTGGCATGCGCAGGATCAGGCGCGTGCGCGTGCGCATGGGTGCAAGAAGGGGCGTGGGCGTGCACAGGGGCGCACGCAGGGGCTTGCGCAGGCACGCACATGCGCATGCCAGGCCGCGGGCACTAACCTAGCTGGCCTGCATGTTGGGCGCCTCGTAAGTGTCAACGCGCGGGCCAAGGCATGCATGCATGCTGGGCACCCCTGCGTGTCATGGCAGGGGCCAAGGCATGCATGTAGGCTAGCCATGGTGTTGTCCTTGCCTTCCAAGGGTAGTGTCGAGGCTTGTCCCGAGGCTACTCTTCTAGGGTTTTTAACAGAGCCATTACCCTTTTGGTACTGGCAGGGAAGGCTCCCAGGACTATGGCCATCATGGTACTGAAGGGGGTGACGTCCACTTACCTCCTCAAAATGAAGTTTCCCACCGACTCAGGAGTGGGTGAAGTTTGTGGCGAGCAAGTCCTAGCCCGAGAATGCTACAACCAAGAGCTGAGGCAAGAGGTCAAACTAGTCGCGACCGTCGAAAGGATGGAAGAAGTACTAGAGCTAGGTTCACCCCCGCCCCTGAATGAATGGGATGAAGAGATCCGTGATGAACAGGCTTTTCAGCAAGCAGAACCCAATGAGCCCTTGGAGCTGGTGGCAGTCGATCAGTTGACACTAGAGCGAAAAGTCCAGATCAAGACTAACCTAGACCTGGATATGAGAACGGCGCTCATCCCTTCTGGTAGGGCACTGAGACATGTTTGCTTGGAGCCACGAGGATATGCCAGAATTGACCACTCCATCATTGAGCATTGGCTTTGCATCGATCCGGCGGCTCGGACAGTCAAGCAGAAGCGGTAAAGTTTCAGCGTAGAGAAGTATCGGGCTATAGCCAAAGAGGTGGAACGTCACCTAACAGTAGGGTTCATCCGGGAGGTCCATTACCCAGAATGGCTATCTAATGTAGTTCTAGTGAAGAAGGCCAACGGGAAGTGGCGGATGTGTGTCGACTTCACCGACCTAAACAAAGCTTGCCTAAAAGATAGTTTCCCTCTACCACGCATTGACCTGATAGTGGATTCAACAGTGGGGTATCCCCTTCTTAGCTTCATGGATGCCTATTCCGAGTATAACCAGATCAGGATGAACCTGGATGACGAGGAGAAGATAGCATTCGTAACAGACCGAGGCCTCTACTGCTACAAGGCCATGTCATTCGGCCTTAAAATTGCAGGGGCCACCTACCAGAGGCTACTTAACTAGATGTTCAAACAACAGATCAGCTGAAATATGGAGGTGTACGTAGATGACCTGTTGGTGAAAAGATGACCTATTGGTGAAAAGCAAGGAGCCCGGACAGCATTTGGTAGACTTACAAGAAGCATTTTCCGTCCTTCGGTAGTACCGGATGAAGCTGAACCAATTGAAGTGCACGTTCGGAGTGGAGACGGGTAAGTTTCTGGGGTTCATGGTCTCCTAGAGAGGGATCAAAACAAACCCAGAGAAAGTGGAAGTTGTGATACGAATGCCTTCCCCTAGCAACCTGCACGAAGTCCAGAGACTGGCTAGGCGAGTAGCAGCACTGAACCGTTTCATCTCTAGATCAACCGACCGGTGCCTGCCCTTCTTCAAAGTCCTGAGGAAAGCCCAGGGGTGGGATGAGACTTACGAAAAAGCCTGCGATGACTTCCAATTGTATCTGAGTCGCCCCCCGTTGCTCAGCCAAACACAAGCTGGGGAAACCTTGACAGTGTACCTAGAAACAAGGTACCCTTGAACAGAGTGTTAGTATTCGCCCTAGTCATCGCGGCCAAATTAAGGTCGTATTTCCAGACCCACCCAATGAAAGTCCTCACCGATCTCCCCCTCAAAAAAGTGCTACAGAAGCCAGACACCTCGCGACAACTTGCAAAATGGGCGAACGAGCTCAATGAATACGACATGGAATATCATCCTCGAGTTGCAATCAAATGACAAGTGTTAGCAGATTTCGTGCCGAGTTCACCAATTTCTCGGAAGAACTTCTGAACGCACCAAAAGGGGAGCTATAGCATGTCCACATCGACGGCTCGTCCTACTGGGCTGCCGGGGGAGTAGGGGTACACATCATCACCAAGCAAGGAAATGAGCACAACTATAAAGTCAAGCTGGCCTTCAAAACAACCAACAATGAATTTGAGTATGAAGCGCTCTTGGCCGAGATGACAGTGGCACGGTTACTAGGAGTTAAAGAAATAGAAGTGAGGGCAAATTCACAAGTGGTAGTTAGCCAAGTGCTAAGGAAATTCACCATGAAGGGGAAAGGATAAAGAAGTATCTCTAGTTGGTCTGCAACAAGTGCGACTGCTTCTGCTACTTCAGCATCTAACAAGTGCCAAGAGGAGAAAATCAAAAGGCAAATCGTCTGGCGAGGGCTGCGTCGGGGCAGGAAGAACTCCCACTTCCAGAACACAGTGTAATCAGGACGGTTGACGCCCCCTCCATCGGGGTGGAAGTGTCTATGATGACCCCAGCACCTCCAGGAAGGGCAACAGATATCTTAAAGTTCCTGTAGGAAGGGCAGCTGCTCAGTGATCCCAGAGAAGCACAAAAGGTCAGGAACAGAGCTGCCTGGTTCACCATGTTGGAAGGAGTTCTATACAAGAGAGGTTTTTCAAAGCCACTCCTTATATGCCTCTCGCCGGATAAAGCCCAATACGTGCTAGCGGAGATTCACGAGGGGATTTGTGGAAGCCACTTAGGAGGAAGGGCTCTCACTGCGAGAGTAACCTGGGATGGATATTATTGGCCCCGCTCCCTTAAGGATGCGGAAGACTTTGCCAAGAAATGTCCAAAGTGTTAGGAGCACGAGCCGATTTCGCACTGATCGACAGAGGAGCTGACATCAATCACGGCCCTATGGCCCTTCTCCCAATGGGACTTAGACCTCATTGGCCCTTTCCCTGCAGCTAGAGGAGGAGCCAAGTTTTTCATTGTCGTGGTCGATTATTTCATAAAATGGGTTGAAGTTGAGGCCCTCATGAGCATCACCTCTAGAAAGATCACGAAATTCCTATGGAAGTCAGTGGTCTGCCAATTCAACATACCTCAGAAGTTCATATGGGACAACGGAAGACAATTCGACTACACACATTACCAGAAATGATACGCAAAGCTCAGAATTAAAGTGAAGTACTCCTCTCCATGACATTCTCAAGCCAACGGATAGGCCGAGACAACCAACAAAACCCTCATTTCCACCCTCAAGAAGAAAATTGGGGCGCACAAAGGAGCATGGGCCAAAGAGCTCCCAAGTGTGTTGTGGGCGTACCGGAGAGACACCCTTCAACCTCACCTACGGAAGAGAAGCAGTAATACCCGTGGAAGTCGGACTCCCCACTTTCCGTGTTCAACATTTCGACCTAGACACTAACAACGAAAGGTTAGCCAAGAACTTAGATGTCCTGGAAGAGAGGAGAAAAGAAGCAGCGGTCCGGACGGCGAATAACAAGCGAAAGGTGGAGCAATACTTCAATAGGCTGGTCAAGCCGAGCTCCTTCAACGTGGGTGACCTGGTGCTGCAGCAGACTGGGATAACTACCCTAGAAGAGGGAAAGCTAGGACCACAATGGGAAGGCCCGTACGTAGTGACTGCGAGCAACCGACCCAGTTCTTATTGCCTCAAAAATAGCCAGGGACACGAGCTACCCCACCCGTGGAACACCGAACACTTGAAGAAGTATTATGTGTAGAAATATATTGTGATGCTTTGTACGAACGACCATGAATGAATGAGAACGCCTGGATGTTCATCTCAAGCCTCTTGTTGTTTCTTTTAATATATATATATATATATATATATGTATGTAAACAAAAACGACCCGCCACAGGGTAAGGACTCAAGTCTCCAAACAGGGTCCCGACCCCCGTCCAACAAAATTGAGTCTCTGCACTCGCAAGAAGGCGAGTCCCCTTGACTCCCTGCGGGGTAAGGGCCCAAGTCTCTGAACTGGGTCCCGACCCCCCATCCAACAAAGTCGAGTCCATGCACTCGCAAGACGGCGAGCCCCTTGATTCACTACGAGGTAAGGACCCAAGTCTCCAAACTAGGTCCCAACCCCTCGTCCATCAAAGCCGAGTCCCTACACTCACAAGAAGGCGAGCCTCTTGATTCACTAAGGGGTAAGGACCCAAGTCTCCTAACTGGGTCCCGACCCCCATCCAACAAAGCAGAGTCCCTGCACTTGCAAGAAGGTAAGCCCCTTGACTTGCTACGGGGTAAGGACCCAAGTCTCCGAACTAGGTCCCGACCCCCCGTCCAACAAAGCCGAGTCCATGCACTCGCAAGAAGCCAAGTCCCTTGACTCGCTGCAAGGTAAAGACCCAAGTCTCCGAGCTGTGTCCCCACCCCCCGTCCTACAAAGCCAGGTCCCTACACTCGCAAGAAGGCAAGCCCCTTGACTCGCTGTGAGGTAAGGACCCAAGTCTCCAAGCTGGGTCCCCACCCCCCGTCTAACAAAGCCGAGTTCTGCACTCGCAAGAAGACAAACCCCTCTGCGGGGTAAGGTCCTGAGTCCGGGAACCAAGTCCCAATTCCCCGACCGGTAAGCCTCTTGACCTTGGTCACAACCGCAACAAAAGAACACGACAAGCTGCAAGAAACAAGTTCTCATTTCATTCATCGACAAGCGTACACAATTAAAAGAAAATTCGGGGAGCACCATGCAAGGTCGCAAAATAATAAAAGGAAAGGGGAGAGAAACTGAAGGGAAAGAGGCCTGGTGCATCACTAGGGCGGAGGAGGCCGGGGAGCGCACGAGGGAAATGGGGGATACCCTAGCTTCCCGAAGTTCTTAACATAAGCTTGCACCTCAGGACAGGGAGGAAGGGAGGCTAGTGGCAAAGTGAGCAGGTCCACCTCGGGATTTTACAGCAAGTGCTTATGCATCCGATCGAGACCCTCCAGATAGCCGTGAGACCACGCTACGTCCTGGATGGCGTTTGCATTCGCAATTCGGGGATCAGATCTCCCCAAAAGGTTTGGCGACATCCTCCAGACGAGACTTCAAGCTGGCGATCTCATTGTTGCGGGATAGGACATCAATGTTCTTCTAAATGCCAGACTGTGAAAGCTCACCAATCCGTGCCTTGGCCTATCGCAGCTACTTTCTCAAGTGCTAAGCCTCCTGGGAGTGCCTTAAATGTCCGAACAACAGCCGTGAATGCTGTCCGGTGTCTAGAGCCCTATTCTGTTGGGACCCCAACTCCCTTCAAGCAGCCTCAGTCTCCTCCCTGGACTCTCGAAGCTCTTTCTGAGCAGACTCCAACTGCTCCCGAGCGGCTTCCAACTCCGCTTCCTGAGTGACCAAACTCCATTCAAAAGCTTTCTAGGCCTCTTCCGAGTCGTGCAATCGACCCTCTAAGTGCTGGTTTATTTCCTTCAGATCCACCACCTCGTTGTTCAGATCCTTCCGCTCTGTCTTGAGGCTCTTTATTCTTCAAACTGCCATCTTCAACCTGAAGTATCCAAAGTGCAACAAAGTCTTTAGCTCCCAGTTGGCCTCCTCCAGTTCTCCCAGTTCCCCACCAATCGTTGGGGCCAACTGGCCAGCGGCCTGCAAGATACGTATATGTATATGAGAAATAGAAGACTAGAAATACATGACAAAATATGTCAAACGAAGAAAGATACCTGGTCAAATAGGGGTTGCAGCATCCAACCCAAGCGCTCAGTGGCAGTAGCACGAGCTTCATCCAGGGTTAAGATTGGGGCTTGCATCCTTTCTACCACGAAAGAATATGAGGGGCTTGCAATAGCTAACTGCCAAGAGAAGCTCAGAAGGGACCTCCAGGTCTCATTGCAGGGCCCGGGTGCCACAGGAGATAGAACCTCAGAGTCTTCATCATCACTTAGGTCTATGAAAATCGGAGGGTCTTGAAAGTTTGGACCATGGTCAGTCCTGCTCGACCCGGTAGACGAATGAGGGGGAACAACCCCTACCCCTGGAGAAGCAGGTTTGGCGGCCTCGTCCAGACTCCGAGACGTAGTGGGAGGAGTTTCGGGCCTTCGCCCTTTTCCTCCCTTGCTAACTTCTTCTTCTTCATCTTCTTCTTCCTGGTTTTGATAGACAAACTGCACCCTCACCCCTCATTGACTTGAGGCATGGGAGGGGCTGGACTCTGTCTCCCCCAACCACGTCCCTGGGGTAGTCTTGTCTTCACCAGCACCCCCATGGCTCGAATCCTGGGAAAGAGGCTGCCTTGCCTCGAAAATCTTGCGAGCCATCTCCTCCCATAGCATATCCTCGAAAGAGGTAAACGGCTCGAACAGGTTAGGGGCGCAATGCTGGGAATGCGCTAGAGAAGTAAAAAATGCTGCCTGAAGATCGCAATCGTCCAATTCTTCTGCAGAAGGAAGCAACGGATCCAGAAAAGGATCGACAGGAGCTGACCGAGAGCTCATCGGAGAAGAGGGCCTGGCAACAGGGCCCGAGCTGCTAGGGAATGACATCGTGCTTCCCCATGTCGAAGGAACCGAAATCTCCGTTCACATGAACTCCTGGCCCTGAGGCGGTTGGGGTCGGCTTCCCAGTTCTTCAGCACGGTCTCAGAAGAATAAGAACCCCCAGCCTCACCACTTTGTGGGGGCGAATCTTGGTGTACCCTCAGTCGTTTTGCCTGGCAGCTAGAAGAGCTCAAAGCGCGCTTCCAGGGAGAGGGTCGGGCCTGGGGGGAATGGTACCCAAGAAATTCCTCCTGATGGCATACGAATGGTCGAGCGTAGATAGGTAGTCACGGATATTCTCGCCCGAAAGGACCAGATCGGTCTACTACTTGTTATGGTGGGCCCACACCCAAGCTATCACCAACTCCAACCGAGCGTCTTCCCTCGCAGAAGGGGGAAATCCCCAGCATACCTGTATATGGAACTCCCTATGGGCGGCCTCCCTCTTGGTAAATCCCCAGTCTGGACCTGATACGAAGAAAAACTTTCGAGACCACTCCTTTATACTCGAATGGCGTCACTCGAGCGAGACAATCTTGCGGCCCGGAGACTGGGCCTGGAAACTGACGATACTTCCCGGTCAGTAGACAAGGCATATATGCAAACAAGAACTCCCGAGCCATCAAGTTTGGGTATTCTTCAAGAGTCTTGCTGAGTATCATCCGGAAGATGATACAGCTGGATATCAGGAGACGCCATGCATTAGTGTGGAGCTACAAGCCTGTGACGGGGCCAGTCCGAGGTAATGCAGGACCTCACGAATCGGGCGACGGGAGGCAGAGACCATTGGTGAACATTAGCTAGAAGAGAGCAACCCTCGCCGCCATGCCGTCGGGATTCACCGCATGCTCGCTTCGAGGGATCTCCAGAACAACAGAAGGAGGAATCTTGTACTTGGAACAAAACGAGCAACAACATAATAAAAGGTATTATGAATTCCCACCACACGCACGTGATAGGTATTCGCGGGGTACTGAGAGGGAAGGGCCCATCCCTAAAGGGCCCAGTCCCAAAGAGGCCAAACCCGTGAACTCCAGGCCCAAAAAGGCCAAGCCCAAGAACTGCGGGCCAAGGACAAGACCCCTCTATGAGCTAAGAGTCCGGGCCAGAAGATCACGTGTTGAGCCCTTGATTGCGAACCCATCTGGGAAGACCCTTTGGCTTTGGGGTCAGATGAGCCTTTGAGAATGTCTCGAGGCTTGGTAGCCTACCAGGACCTACCATAGGATGTCGGGCAAGGCGCCCAGCAGCACACAGACAGCTGAAAGCACCCCGTCATAGACTCGTCAGATTCAAGGGATGCTGCACTCAAATGGGTTGAGTTAGGAAACCTGGCACGCAACAACGCATCCCATGCATTAAGGACTACTTGCCCACGACCTGACACCAGACTCCAGTAGAAAGCAACAGGACAAGCCAAGCTCGGCTGACATGCCACGATCTCTTTCAGCTACCAGAGCCACGGACTGATACACTATGGCAACAGGAAATGAGTGGTAATAGGTCTGACACCTGACGAGCCACGACCCCCCAGTAGTAGGACAGGCCTAGCACAGCTAACACACCACAATCTCCTTCAACCGTCGCGAGCTTCGTGGCAGCCCGTAAATGAGTGGTAACAAGTCTGACACATGACATACCACGACCTCTCTCAGCAGCAGGACTCGTATCAGGTATAAATAACGGGCTTCCCTCCCATAGGAGCGTTGGCTGAATTTTTATTGTTCTTACTATTCTTTTGAGTTGTTCATAGAGAATCATTCACTGACTTTGGCATCGAAGTGAACCCAGAAGTCATCGTAGCGACCCCAGAAGTCATCAAAGCCCTTCCTCTTAGTTTACAGGTGGCGTGAGCTTGGATACCACGGAAGTGCTCGGGCTACAAAACACGACATCAACACCAGGCTTGGTCGCAAGTTTCTTCAAGAAAAACTTGAGGGAGGACTAGGGCTACTGAAGCTATGATCATCATGAAGGAATCTTAAGGAAGGACCATATGAGGCTGAGGCCGCGGTCATCTCGTGGGAGGATTAGGATGGGTCGCAAGTCATTTCGAGGAAAAATTGAGGGAGGACTATGACTATTAAAAAAGTGATCGTCTCGAAGGAATGCAAGGAAGGATTAGAGGTGGTCGCAGGTGGTCTGAGGCTAACTTAAGAGACGATTAGGCTCACATGTCATCCCAAGGCAAACTTGAGGGAGGACTGGGCTACTCATGTCGTTGCAAGGAAAGTCCATGCAGATCTAAGGTTGCTAAACCCATAATTACCCCAAGGCAAGCTTTAGGAAGGATCTAGTGATGCCATGGGTCGTCCTTACGAAAACTCCAGGCAAACTCTAGAGGGTGGACTAGTGTGCTAAAACCAAAATCATCTAGAGGCAAACTATAGGTAGGATTAGGCGAGGCTAAAGGCCATCTCGAGGCAAACTCGAGGGTGGACAAGACTAGTCCGTAAGCCACGACAAGGCAAACTCGAGAGGGGACTAAGACTACAAAGGTCATGATCTTCCATATGTAAACTCAAGGGGGACTAAGGTTATTGAGGACTTGATCGTCCAAAGGCAAACTCAAGGAAAGATTGGGCAAGGCAATGTGTCATCCAGAGGCAAACTCATGGGAAGATTGGGCTAGGTCGCGAGTTGTCCTATGGGAGGACCAAGGCTGCTTAGGTTGTTATCGTACCAAGGCAAACTTGATAGAGAACTAGGGATGCTGAGGCTGTAATCTTCCTGAGTCAAACTCAAGGAATGATTGTGCAATGCCATAGGTTTAACCAAGGCAAACTCTAGGGAGCTCCGGGAAGCGTTGCAAATCACCTTAAGGCAATCTTGATGAGGGACTAAGGTTACTGAGGTAGCAATCATCCAGAGGAGAAATCAAGGAAGGATCTTGCCAGGTTGAAAACATTCCCAAGGCAAACATGAAGGAGATGACAGAGCTGGCCCAAGTTGCCCTAAGGCAAACTTGATGAGGGCTAAGGAACCTGAGGCCGAGATTGGCTCGAGGCAAACTTGAGGGCAAGGTCGAGGGTCGTCCCAAGGAAAAAGAGGGAGGATCAGCCAAGGCTGCAGGTCTCCCCGAGTAAACTCGATTAGGGACTAGGGCTACTAAGACTATGATCATCGTGCGGTATACACATGGGAGGGCAGAGCAAGGCCATGGGTCATCCTGAGGCAAAATCGAAAGAGGACCCCGACTGGACTACAAGACACCCAGAGGGGAAACACTTTGGGGTCTAGGAATGTTAAGGTCAAAAGTCACTGAGCTGTAAGTCCCTCATACTCCAAGGGGAACTAGGGCTACTCAGGCCGCGATTGTCATTAGGAAAACTCGAGGGAAGATCAGGCAATACAACAAGTCTTTCTGAGACAAACTCAAGGGAGAAATATGCTAGGTCGTGAGTCTAAGGAAAACTTGATGAAGGTCCAAGCTTGTTGAGTCAGAAATCATCCCTAGGTAAACTCAAGGGAGGACATAGCTTGGCCACAGGTGGTCTCGAACTTAAGGAAGGACAGGATGAGGGTCGTTCTGAGGAAAACAAGAGGGAGAATCAGGTGAGTTGTCCCGTTGCCTTGTCCAATTTGCCTCGAACAAGCCCGGTCCTCCGCTAAGTTTGCTCAAGATGAACCAACATGCTCGATCTATCATCGAGTTTGCCTCAAGAAAATGATGGCCTCAACAACTCTAGTCTCCCCTTGAGTTTGCAACAAAACGGCCTGTGGGCTCGTCAAACTCTCCCTTGAGTCTGCCTCGGGTGGCCTCAGCTTGTCCTTTCTCGAGTTTCCCTCTTGGCGGCCCATCTCGGTCCTCCCTCAAAATTGCCTCAAGATGATAACGACCTAAGCAGCCTTAGTTCTCTCCTTGAGTTTGCCTCGAATGACTTGTAGCGCATCCCTATGCTCCGTTGAGTTTCTGTTGGGATGACAACAAACTTGTTGGATCCCCCATCAAGTTTGCCATGGACGCTCACTACTTGTTGCGTAGTCTCCCCACAAGTTTACCTCAGGATAATCTGTTACCCTTCCTAGTCCTCCCTCAAGTTTCACTCAGGGTGAATTGTTGTGCATCTGATCCTCCCTCGAGTTTTCCTAGGGATAATCTTGGTCGTGATCTATCCTCTCTTGAGTTTGCCTCTGGACGATCCTGGCCTCGACAGCTAAGGTCCTTGCTTGAGTTTGTCTTAGGACGACCCACAAGCTCGACTAATCCTTGATGAGTGCACGAAAGTGTACTCTGAACATTGCTTTTACGATGTTGAACCCAATGTTTCAAGTTTCATAAAATTACATATCTACATATGGATTGTGATGATAACAAATGAATTTAAGTATAAAGGAATCTGAAGCTCATGTTGTCTATGACAATTTTAAGAAGGAAAAACTTTGATTTGAATATTTTGAAAAGTGAATGATATTGTTTTTGACAATTGTGAAAAGTAAAACTTTGATTTGAATATTTTGAAAAGTGAATGATATTGTCTTTGACAATTTTAAGAAAGTAAAACTTTGATTTGAAAATTTTGAAAAGTGAATTGTTGTCTTTGACATGTGAATCTTTTTAAATTTGAAAATGAAGTGTCATATTCCTATAAATAGCTCATTTGAGATCTTCAAATTCAGAACATATTACTGCAAGTTTTACAACATTCATTTAAAGCTTTCCATCTCTCTTATCTGAGTATTGAGCCTTAACCCTTGTTCATTTTGAGAGAGATATAGTTTTGCGTTATATTGTTCTTATTCCACTAATTGAGAAGTGTTTTCTGATAACCTACCCACTATCAGCTCTTGTATCAGTAAAGGGTATGTATAACTCTTTTGTGTGTAGAAGGTATTCTAAACAAGGAATAGACGTTGAATCACCACGTGTAAGGTGATTGCAAGTGTAGAAGGTGTTCTACACAGGGAATAGACATTGAATCACCACGTGTAAGGTGATTGCAAGTGTAGAAAGTGTTCTACACAGGGAATAGACGTTGAATCACAACGTGTAAGGTGATTACAAGTGTAGAGGGTGTTCTACACGGATTCTTTATAGCAGTACTACTCAAAGGTGTAATAGGTTTCTATCTCCACCTGAATGAGATTGGATAGTGAATTTGAGAATTCTCAAGGGGTAACTTGAGGGGAGGACGTAGGTAGTGGGGCTAAACCTCTTTAAAATAATGAGTTTGTTTTTCTCTTACTCTTACTCCTTATATTTCCTGTTGCTTCATATTTTGCTCATATTTTATATTGTGCATTTTTGGTTTATAGTTGTTAATTTTTAAATACAACCCAATTCACCCCCTCTTGTGTTAGTCATATGGGCAACAAGTGCTATTAGAGTCTAGGGCTCTTTTTATTAGATTAACTATCTTTTAAGTTAAGATCTTATGGCTAACGTTGCAGCTACATTTAGTGAAGGTCAATCTAGCAGTCATCTTCCACTATTTTGTGGAGACAATTACACATTCTGAAAAGCTAGAATGAGAATTTTCCTTCAATCTCAAGGTCAAGAAATTTGGAGATGCGTTATAAATGGACCTTATATTCCAACAAAAGTTGTTGATAGAATAAATGTCAAAAATGAAAAAGAAGAGTTCGATCGTGAAGACGATAAAATTACAACATTGAGCTCAACGGCTATAAGTCTTCTATATAATGCTCTCGATGGGAATGAGTTCAATAGAATAATAACTTGCAAGATAGCAGAGAAAATTTAGGAAAACTTGGAAGTTACTTATGAAGGAACTTCGCAAGTCAATGAATCAAAAATTCATAATCTTACTCATGAATATGAAATGTTTAAAATGAATGATAATGAATCTATTTCTAGTATGTACATTCATTTTACTAATATCATAAATAGGTGGACAGCTCTTGGCAAAGTCTATTCTAAAGTGGAGATAGTAAGAAAAATTCTCAACTCTTTGCCAAAACGGTAGGAATCAAAAGTGATGGCGATTCTTCAAGTTAGAGATCTCAATAAACTCAAAGTAAATAAATTCATTGGGTCACTAATCACCCATAAGCACACATTGAAAAGAGGGGAAGAAGAAGGAAACCCAAAGAAGAGCTTGGCACTTAAAGTTGTTCCTCATGAAAGCGAAAGTGATGAAGATGAGGAAAGTGATGAGAAAGTGAAAACAAAAGTAATGAAAGCTACATGGGATGATGATTCAAGCAGCTCAGACAGCGAAACAAGAAATGGAGAATCTGCAAATCTTTATCTTATGGCTAAAGACGACAGCAAGGTAACAAATCTTGACAATATTAAAAATCATTCATATGAGGAATTGCAAGATGTCTTAGAAGATGTATATGAGGAACTTGAGAAATTGGGTATCAAATATACTACTTTGAAAAAGAAACTCTTCTTTAACAAACGAAATTAATATTTTAAGAAAAGAAAACATAATTTCGAAAGATGAAAATTATGAGTTGAAAAAGAAAGTGACTGATTAAGAAAAGATTGTTGAAAATTTGAAAAACAGGATAAGAAATTTTGAAAAACTTCTTGGTAGTTAAATATGTGTTTTTGACAAGGCAGGCTTGGGATACATGCCAAAACAAAAATACAAACATTATAAAACTTCTTTAATAATCCTTCTAAATCAAAGTCCAATATTCAAAGTTCTTTTGATAAAAGAAAATTTTTCAAAGAAAGATATTATTACAATTACTCAAGTTCTTCGTATATGTCACATGCAATTTTCAATTTTGTAATAGAAATGGTCATAATTATCATGTTTGTCCCATTAAAAGAAAATATACAATGACTATTAGGGTCATATGGGTATCTAGAAATCTTATTTCTTCTAATACTAATAAATGAAAGACCCAAAGAACTTGGGTACCAAGAAAAACTATTTTAATTGTTTTTGTAAGTATGCATTAAGTCCTCCATAAGCAAAAGCAAATGGTTTTTAGATAAGTGAATGTTCAAGACACATGACATTTGGGGACATCAGGAAAGATCATCAAAACTTAATGCAAGATGCAACCAAACAGTGAAAACTTATAAAAGATCATCCAACGGAATAAATTCTATGAGAACCTTCATGAGGTGTAAGTACTCGATTATCTCTTAGAAATGTTTATAATCATACTACTTTTTTATCTTAGATTGAACCCAAAAATATTGATAAAACACATCTTGATGAATCTTGAATTCTAGCTATACAAGAAGAGCTAAATCAATTTGAAAGAAATTATGTCTGGACACTTATCCTAAACCAAAAAATCATGGAACAAAATGGGTTTTTAGAAACAAGAAAGATGAGTCTGGAGTCATCACTAGAAATAGGGCTCGACTTGTAGTCCAAGGTTTCAATCAAGAAGAAGGAATCAATTAGATGAGACATATGCACCAGTCGCAAGATTAGAAACTATTCGAATGCTACTTACTTATGCTTGTTATAAAGATTTCAAATTTTTTCAAATGGATGTTAAAAGTGCTTTCTTAAATGGTTTTATAAATGAAGAGGTATATGTTGAGCACCCTCGAGGTTTTGAAAATCAGATTTCTCCAAAATCATGTTTTCAAGCTCACAAAAGCACTATATGGAACTCAAACAAGCTCCTAGAGCTT
Organism: Juglans microcarpa x Juglans regia; assembly: GCF_004785595.1. Lineage (NCBI taxonomy): Eukaryota > Viridiplantae > Streptophyta > Magnoliopsida > Fagales > Juglandaceae > Juglans > Juglans microcarpa x Juglans regia. Next base: position 20,473,983 of record NC_054594.1, on the reverse strand, counting down.
GGTATGGTATGAGAGATTTTGTGGTTTCTTGATTGAAAAATGTTTTTTCAAGATGAAAAATCGACGCAACCCTTTTCATTAAACACAAAAAGGATGATATTCTTTTGATTCATATTTATGTGGATGATATAATATTTGATGCTACTAATGAAAATATGTGCCAAGTTTTTGCTAAAATTATGCAATAAGAATTTGAAATGAGCATGATGGGAGAACTTAACTTCTTACTCGAATTGCAAATCAAGTGCGAAGGAAATTGGAACACCAATAAGCCCATCCACCCAACTTGATAAAGACGAAAGCGGTAAGCCAATTGACTCGAAGGTATATCGAGATATGATTGGTAGTCTATTATATTTGACAGCCAGTAGACCAGATATTATGTGCATGTTTTTAATCATCTCCAAAAGAATCTCATTTAATTGTAGTTAAGCGCATTCATAGATATCTTGCTGGTACAATTGACTTAGAGTTATGGTATCATAAGCACACTTATTTCGATCTAATCATCTACTCAATGCAGATTAGATATCATTTTCTTCAAGCTCATGCGCAGAAGGGCGATATTGCACTAAAATTCACAAGCACACATGATCAGTTGACAAACATTTTCACAAAACCTCTACCAGGAGATAGATTATGCATGATTAGAAAAGAAATAGGAATGATGCATGTCATGAATATCTGTCAAACATTTTTATTTTATTATCTCAAACGACTTACAAAAACTTAAGACTTTTAGCCTCATTTTTTAAGCACTCTTGTTCTTCACATATAAACATGTTATCCTTATCTAAAGGATTAAACAATCGAAATGAAGAGACAAGTGAGGATTTTAAATCCTTACTCTCTTATTTTAAGTCTCCTATTTTTTTGTTAGACTCGTGAACAAGTTGTTGAAGTTCATAAATCTTCTCATTAAGCTTTTCAACCTCACAGTTCTAGACAGCAACCATCAGGAAAACGCGACACTCAACGATGAGTATCAAGTACCGAGACTCACAAGTTAATAAATGGCGTCATCATCTAACTTGTTAGTCAGATCAGTCTCTTGCTGCATCATGACACATTTGGTAGATGCGGAAATAACTGGTGGCCGAGGTGCAGAATTCCCCATATAATGAACAAGGGTGTTGTTGGAAGAATATTACTCAGCCATTAAAAAAAAAAAAGAGAAAAAGCTTAGACAGTGAGAATGCAGATGGATTACAGAGAGTAAAGAAAAATTGATATGAATTAAATGAAATTCAAGGCTAATTTTATAGAGATGGAAATGAGAATAAGACAAGCTATCAATTCTTCAAAACTTACTTAGTCAAGATTACAAAATATGTTGGATGCATATTTTATTTAGCTAAGCCAGTGAGATTAACTGCAGACTGTTCCTATTTTTCTCGTAAACGCTGAACCTTTGTTGTTAGCTGCTGATGTTGACTTTGTATTTGTTCTCTCTCTCATTCCAGCTCCTCTATTCGTGGTTGTAGGTCATGAGCGTACCAATCCACAAATTTCTTCAACTCCTTGTTTTCTTGTTTTAATATTTTATTCTTTCTACTTTTATTAGCAAGCCTTTGATGCAACTCAGATATTTGATTGTTAAGCCGATTGACCTCACACACCCTTGCTAGTAACCTTCGAGACATGGTCGTAATAGCGGCAGCATATTGAGCACTAAGCATTCTTGATCCTGCAACAACCTCAGCATCAGTCCTGCTAGAAAAATGCATCTCTGCTCCTATCATGGTGTTGACGGCCTTAGGAGAGAAAATTAGTGATTGAGGTGTAAATGGTTCCTAATTCAAATTTGAAATATTATTGGAAGAATGTTACTCTGCCATACTATCGTTGTGGATAAACAAGAAACTAGGTCAATAGGCAATGTGAGAATTTGTTTTGTGGGTAGTCGAAGGGTGTAAATGGTCTTTTTATAGAAACTCAGAGCATTCAAATCTCTATAAAAGGTGTTAGAGTTAATCCAAGCAGGGCTCGAGGCCTTGCAGCTCCGTGTTTTGTGGCACGTGTCGCGACCCAGGCGGCTCCGGGTTTTGCGGCACTTGTCGGGATCGAGTGGCTCCAATTATTCAGCTATCCATAGTTTCTACAAATGCACCTTTTTCATCAATCCATTGGTATTGCTTCCTGTGGTTCCTTTCTAATGATGCCAAAAGGGAGAAAAGTTTTAGACTAGAACATTAACATGTTCTTTCCAATGCTCTATTTATTAAGCTTGTTTATATATGCTTGGAATTATGTTTATATATTGCTTGAAAAACTAACGCACATTCTCAGGGGGAGCTTAAGTATTACTACAGGCTTCAGAGTCCTACTAAGTATTTGTCACCATCAAAAAGGGGGAGATTGCTGAACCCAAGGTTTCAAGCTTCATATAATTACATATCTACATATGGATTTTGATGATAACAAATGAATTCAAGCATAAAGGAATCTCAAACTCATGTTGTCTTTGACAATTTCAAGAAGGAGAAACTTTGATTTGAATATTCTGAAAAGTAAATGATGTTGTCCTTGACAATTTCAAGAAAGTAAAACTTTAATTTGAAAATTTTGAAAAGCGAATGATGTTGTCTTTAACTTATGAATCTTTTTAAATTTGAAAATGAAGTCTCATATACCTATAAATAGTTCATTTGAGATTTTCAAATTCAAAACATATTATTGCAAGTTTTGCAACATTCATTCAAAGCTTCAATGTCTCTTATCTAAACATTGAGCCTTAACCCTTGTTCATTTTGAGAGAGATATAATTTTGCACTGTATTGTTCTTATTCCACTTATTGAGGAGTGTTTTTTGATAACCAACCCACTATCAGCTCTTGTATCAGTAAAATGGTTTGTATAACCCTTATGTGTGTAGAAGGTGTTCTACAAAGGAATAGACGTTGAATCACCACGTGCAGGTGATTGCAAGTGTAGGAGGTGTTCTATACAGAGAATAGACGTTGAATCACCACGTGTAAGGTGGTTGCAGGCGTAGAGGGTGTTCTACACGGATTCTTTGTAACGGTACTACTCAAAGGTGTAATAGGTTTCTATCTCCCCTTGAAGGAGATTGGATAGTGAATTTGGAAATCCTCAATGGGTAGTTTGAAATAAGGACGTAGGCAATAGGGCTGAACCTTGTTAAAATACGGAGCTTGCTTCTCTCTTACCCTTACTCCTTATATTTACTGTTGCTTCCTATTTTGTTCATATTTTATATTGTGCATTTGGTTTATAATTGTTAATTTTTAAATACAACCCAATTTACCCTCTCTTGTGTTAGTCATCTAGGTAACATACAAGTTTAATTGCTAGATTATATGTGTTATGTGGACATTTTGATTATGTTTTTCTAATTTAAACTTTAATTCCATAGTGCCCAAGTTTTCATTCAGTGTCTAATGATTTTATTGCTAGAATGAATCTAAAAATGATCAAGTTGAAGTCTAGCTAATAAGGAAGAAAAGCATAATCAATGGAGAATTTCGTACGTCCAAAGTCAAAGAGATTCACATCATAAACAAGGAAGGAAAGAGCAATTAATGAAAAATATTCAGAATCCGCAGCTTCTCTGAGTATCCATCAATATTATGGTCATATCTTCCCCGTCTGATTTGTGATTAAGGTGATTCAAATGCATTGGAAATGGTTACATTTGTTCCAGAAATAGCAATTTTCTAATTCGGCCATTTACTAAGTGAAAAAGGGCCCGCAATCGACACATGGAAATCTGGAGTATTACCTAACCGAGTTTGCACACAATTTTCTTTCCTTATTGGGATGGCTTGTGAAAAAGTGAAGAAAATAGAGAGCCAGGGGTAGAAAAGAAGAATCCCTTCTTGTTTTGGGAGAGAGGGTGCTAAAGTTTGGAGAAATTCATCATCCAGAAAAAGAATCGTTGTTTCGAATGGAGAGCTAATTCCTTGGTGAAGCTAGGGATGAATTTGCTAGAATGATGATGATTTCAATTCTATTGGATTCATGTAATAAGCTTTCTTGATGATAAAATTCTTGTTTATCATCTCTTATTAGTCTTTCCTTTATTTGGATAATTTTATAGCCAATGCTTTTCATAGAATCAGTCATGCTTTCTCTATGGGATAGTTGAGGTGTTTATGTTCCAGGTTTGGTTGTCAATCTTATTGGTGTGATTCTCTGCTGCAGTATTGCTATTGAGTATATTGTTGTCTTTGACTCTAAGTCTAATAGGATAGCAATCCATGCTTTCAAAAGAATAATGGTTTTCAAGAATTACATTTGAACAAATTGGTTATAAATATATATTTTCCAATTAGAGAGTCTGGTGCTATGATCTCTAATTGAGTATCTAATGAATCTGCTATGAATAGAATTATCAAGTTCAAGTAAGGGATTCCCGATGTTTCACTGTTATTAATTCTGGTCAAACCTTTTCAATATTATGTTTTGGCTCTTCAATTTATTTCTTTTCATAAAGGATTCATCTTACATTGCTACTTTGATTTTTGTTCTCTTAAAATTTTAGTCTCTTTCAGTGTTTCTACCATCTCTCCACTGGAATCGACACCACAATCTATATTGCGACACTCGCATTATTCTTTGGGCATAACCAAATTTTGGCGCCATTACCAGGGAGACCATTCAAGAAGTGCATTCAAAGAATAGGTTTGCTAAATTTGACACACCAAAGGCGATAAACTTGTTCCTTTCTTTTGCTATCTTTTAATTTTAGATTTAGTTTTTTTTTTCCTTTCTCTTTCAGTGTTTGCATGCATAGATATAAAGACAAGTTAGGTAGATTTGCAAGGAGACCAGAAGTAGACATTGATACTCTCTTTGATAATCTCTTTGACACGCCATCTAATTTTCATCATTTTCTTCGTCTAACATGAGTGTGCACGAAGATCAACCTAGGACTCTACATGAGTACATTCACCCTACACGTACAACAACACCATCATGCATTATATTTCCACTTAATATTCCTCCAATGGATTTCAAACCAGGTATGATACAACTTCTCCCTATTTTTCATGGTTTGGGAGTTTGAAGATGTTATCGCTACATTTCATGGTCAACTTGGCATTGTAGTGTTGTTCGACTTAAGTTCTATCCTTTTTCACTAAAGGATAAGGTGAAGAGTTGGATGTATTCATTGAGGCCATAGTCAATCGGGTCATGGGCTGAGATGACCTAAATTATTTTCAATAAATACTTTCCTCATCATAAAACTAATGCTTTGAAAAGGCAAATCTCAACTTTTACACAAAAGGATTGTGAGACTTTGTATCATGCATGGGAACGTTTTAAAGAATTACTTAGCTTGTGTCCCCATCATGGTTATGAAAGTTGGCATCTAGTTAGCTATTTTTATGAAGGTCTTACTCCTAGAGAGCACCAATTTATTGAAATGATGTGTAATGGTGAGTTTTTGCAGAAGGATCTGGATGAGGCAATAGAGTATTTAAATGAACTTGCAGAAAAAGCTCACACTTGGACAGGACCAAATGCTTTTGATAGTACCAATTGAGCACGCTCCAATCAAACTCATTCTAGTGGAGGCATCTATCACCTCAGAGAAGAAGGTAACTTGAAGGCAAGGATGGAGAGCCTAACTAGAGAGTTAGAGGCATTGCAGATGAAGGAAACTATGGCAGCTCATATTATTCCCCAAGCTGATGCCCCTAAACTTTGCTTTGTTTGTCAGGGAGTAGATCATCTTGCACAAGATTGCCCAACACTTGCTGAGTTGAGATGGGTGTATGAGGAACATTGTAATTCTCTTGGCATGTATAAAAAGCCATTTTCACCCTACTCGGATACATACAATCCTGGTTGGAGAAATCACCCAAACTTCAGTTGGAAGTCTGACACTTACAATCTTGCACAATCACAACTATCTAGGAATTACTCTACACCATATCATGCATCTCTCTCTTCTAGGAACCCCTTAGAAGATACTTTGCATGCTTTTATTGAGGCATAGGATAAAAATAATTAAAAGTTTGAGTCTTTGATTATGCAGATTGTTGAGGAAAATAAGGAGATTATGAGTCATGTATCCAAGTTGATGACTTTGTTGAGTGTGAATGAGCATGGCAAGTTCCCTTCTCAAGCTCAACCCACGCCCCAAGGTCAACATATGGCTCAAGAAAATTTGAAGGAGATCAATGTCATTGTGACACAAAGTGGTAAGTCCTTACACATTCCAACAACTGATAATTCAGAGGATGTTGAAGAGGAACAAAGCAATGATAGTGCCGAATTGCCCAAGAAAGCTGAGGTAATCAAAAGCCTAGTTAAGATACCATTTCCTCAAGATTTAAAATCTGGTATGCGAACTTTGGATTCTAGCAATGAAATCTTGGAGAACCTCAGGCAAGTAAAGATCAATCTTCCTCTTTTGCATGTTATAAAATAAGTTCTTACTTATGCAAAAGTTCTCAAAGATTTGTGTACAGTTAAGAGGAAGCACTATGTTAAGAAGACAGTATTTTTTACAGAACAAGTTAGTGCTCTAATTGAACAACGAATTCCTCGCAAGTACAAGAATCCTAGTTGTCCAACCATTGTATGCAATATTGGGGATCATGAATTTGGGCAAGCCTCGCTAGATTTAGGAGCCAATATAAATTTGATGTCTTATTCAATTAATTTGCAGTTAGGGTTGAGAGAAATCAAACCCACTCCTGTGGTATTGCAACTAGCTGACCGTTCAGTCAAAGTGCCACGGGGTGTGGTGGAGGATGTTTTGATTCAAATTGATAAATTTTATTATCCTGCTTATTTCTTAATTCTTGACACCAATTCTGTTGTTAATTCTAGTTCTGAAATTCCCTTGATTTTAGGTAGACATTTTCTTGCTACTGCTAACGCTATTATTAATTGCAGGAATGGTCTAATGAAACTCTCTTTTGGGAATATGACTATCGAGGTGAATATTTTTCATGTTAGAAAACAATCAATAGAAGATGATGAGTGTCACCAAACGTACATGATTAATGCATCATAGACAAGGGAGTTCACACAGCTCATGATTTTGACCCCCATGAATACTTCCTTATTAACTCTAAGTTAGATGCTATTAGTGGTTCATCTGATGTTGTTAATGTTTGTGATGTTTTTCATGAAGCTCAAGATCATGGCACACAAGCTTGGCAACCAAAAATTGAGGAGTTGCCCAAGAAAAGTGAAAAACATATTCTTTCAAGTTCAGAGGCACCAAAAGTACTAGTCGAATTGAGACATTTGCCTAAAGGTTTAAAATACGCTCTCCTTGGTCCATGTGATATTTTTTCTATTATTATCTCATCTGAATTGTCTGACTCTCAAGGTGAGCAATTGCTTTGCACTTAATGAGCATAAGTCAGCTATAGGTTGGAGCATTGCTGATATCAAAGGTGTTAGGCCCTTAGTCTGTTCTCATAAAATTAATTTAGAGGAAGGAGCTAACCCTCGTAGAGACCCACAATGCATACTTAATCCCACCATGAAAAAGGTGGTAAAGAATGAAGTATTAAAATTATTAGATGCAGGGATTATATATCCTGTTGCTAATAGTAAATGGGCTAGTCCTATGAAGGTTGTCCCCAAGAAGTAAGGCATTACTATGGTGAAGAATGAAATGAGAGAGCTAGTACCTACAAAGCTTGTGACTAGGTGGCAGATGTGTATTGATTACAGAAAATTGAATGTTGCCACCTGAAAAGACCATTTCTCCCTCCTTTTTATTGATCAAATCCTTGAGCTAGTTGCTGGTCACCCTTTTTACTTTTTTTGGATGGTTATTCTGGTTACTATCAAATTGAAATTGCATTAGAAAACAGGATAAAACCACCTTCACTTGCCCTTTTGGTGCGTATGATTTCCATCGAATGCCATTTGGATTGTGTAATGCATGACCTACTACTTTTCAACCCTGCATGATGAGCATATTTAGTGACATGGTTGAAAATTGTATAGAAGTTTTTATGGATGATTTAACTGTTTCTAGTGACTCATTTGAAACTTGTTTGATAAATCTAAAGAGAATCCTTGTTCGCTGTGAAGAGAAACACCTTGTACTCAATTGGAAAATGTGTCATTTCATGGAATCCTCAGGTATTGTATTAGGTCATGTTGTTTCTTTTAAGCGTATAGAGGTTGACCAATCTAAGATTGAGTTAATCTCAAAGCTGCCAACTCCAAAAATTGCTAAAGAGGTAAGATCCTTCCTTGGTCATGTTGGTTTTTATAGAAGGTTTATAAAAAAAATTTATATGATCTCACGACCTTTGTGTAGCCTTCTTGTTAAGGATGCCCCATTTGAGTGGACAGATGCTTGTCAAGACGCATTTAAAATGCTAATTGACAGATTAACATCCACACCTGTTGTGCAACCACCTGATTGGAGTCTTCCTTTTGAAATCATGAGTGACGCAAGTGACTATGTAGTGGGAGCGATACTTGGACAGCAGAAGGGGAAAAACCTTACGTTATTTACGATGCTAATAGAACTCTGAACACCGCTCAAATGAATTACTCTACCACTGAGAAAGAGTTTCTAGATGTAGTATTTGCATTAGATAAATTTCGTGCTTATTTGATTGGATCACCTATCACTGTATTTATAGATCTTGCTACTCTTAAGTACCTTCTCTCCAAGAAGAATGCTAAGGCACGACTAATCCGGTGGATTTTAATTTTACAGGAATTCAATCTCACAATTAAGGACAGGAAGGGTGTTGAGAATGTGGTGGCTGACCACCTTTCTAGGTTGATGTTCGAAGATACTAGCACTACTCCACCTATTAAAGATGACTTTCCAAATGAACAATTAGAGGACCACAAACCATGGAATTAGGGATTCAGCCGGTTGTGAGTCATATGCCAGCATTTAATGACCCATATGTCGAGTCCCGAGTGCCATCTTTGAGACTAAGATTGCAGTCACGGCTCCTCGAAAATTCAGCCGCTGACTACATCTACTAGGGTTTCTTGCAGTCGTAGCCAGTATTACAAGATTAACAATAGAAGCCCCACGGGTTCTTGAATCTTGATGGTTGCAAGCCTTCAAGAATCAAAAATCAAGGCTTCATGGATTGATTCCATGGAAATCACATAACGACGTAAGACGTAAGCGTAGGAAGCTTGGGTTTCACGATGGTTTTGAGAGAAGAAGTGAGGAAGTGTGAAAGGACCGAAGGAGAAATGATACGCGTCTAGGGCTGAGGCTAGGGTTTCATTATGAATCAACGTCTTAGATTTGGATACAAAGATCCAAGGGTCTCAATAACTCTAAACGTCACATGGGCAGACTCTCAAATGTAACACATTTTATGTAACACATGTTATATGCTATAAAACTAGATTAATATGTAACACGTTATATGCTATAAAATTATATGTATTATATACTATTAAACTATATATTTATATTGTATACATATATAACATTGTCTAACTTTATATTTTATGAAACATTATAATTTATTACTCTTAATATAATATTATAGTTATATTATTTACTATAATTCTATTATACTAACACCAGAAATTCGAGATCAGTGAGTTTAGTTTATAGCATAAATTCTTAGGCAACAAAAACACATTTATGCTATAAGTAGGGATAGCCTGAACCACAACCTTAATGAGGATATCTTTACCAGCTTTTGATAGAAACTTCACCTTCCAATTCTCAATTTTTTTCCTCACTCTTTCAACAATTCCTTGAAAAGCTATGAGTTTTGATCTTCCTATAACTGAAGGCAACCCCAAATATTTCTCCATGTTTGATTAAGCTTTTAATCCAGAAGCTTGCAAAATGTAATTCTTGGTTGCTTGCCTTGTGTTCTGACTAAAGTATAAGGAAGTCTTGTTTCTGTTTAGTCTTTGTCCAGAGGCCTGCTCATAGCCATATAGAATCTGATTTAAATTGACCCATTCTTGCATTGAGGCAAAAAACAAATGACTTAGTTTGAACTGACCCCTAGCAATAGGAACCCCGGAGATTAGCCCTTGTTGTTCATCTTCCTTTAACTGGTCAGTGAGCACCTCAGCACAAATTATGAACAGAAAGGGAGACAAAGGACAACCTTGTCGAAGTCCCCTAGTAGGTTTAAAACAAGCTTGAGGGACACCATTTAATAACACAGAGAAAGTTGAAGAAGAAATACATCTCAACATGATATTAATCCATTTAGCATCAAACCCCATCTTCAACATAGCTTCTTGCAGAAAATTCCACTCAATTCTATCATAAGCTTTGCTCATATCCAATTTCAAAGCCATGTACCCCTTTTGACCTTTCATTTTTGTTCTCATAGTATACAAAATTTCATAAGCAGCCAAAATGTTGTCAAAAATAAGCCTACCAGGTATAAAAGCACACTGATTTGGAGATATTATGGAAGGAAGAATCTGCTTGAGTCTATTTGCCAACATTTTTGTGATTATTTTGTATAGAACATTACAAAGACTAATCTGCCATATCTTTCTCTAAATTCAGAAAATTGAGAATAGCCTTACTTACCTCCTCCCCTATCACAGACCAGAATTTTTGATAAAAACAGGCCCCATACCCATCTGGTCCTGGTGCTTTATGAGGTCCCATTTGAAAAACAGCTTCCTCCACTTCCTCTTTTCGAAAAGGTGCCAAGAGAGCTTCATTCATTTGAGTGGTTACCTTTCTTTTAACTGTTTTTATTGAGTCATCTATGTTGTGTGGATTGGAAGTTGAAAACAGCCCTTTGAAAAACTGAGTAAATGCCTCTCCAATTTGCTTGGGGTCTGAAATTGTTCTGCCATTATCATCAATTATCTTGGATATATTACTCCTCTTCTTTTTCTGAGTTGCACACAGGTGAAAAAATCTTGTATTTCTATCTCTTTCTGTAGCCAATTCTCTTTTGTCCTTTGTTTCCATTTCACATGCTCTCTTTCTAGCTGGTTATCAATGTTCTTTTGTAAATTTCTAAGCTGCTGCACTGAATCTGCTATAACATTTTGTTGTAATTCTTGAAGGGATCACCTTTTCTGCTTGATATTAACTCTGGATTCCCACTCTTTCTGAAAACTCCATTGTCTCAACACCTGCAAACAGCCCTCAAGTTTATTATTGATTTTGGAGAGGCCTTCTTTGTTTCTGCCAAGCATTCTTAATAACCTCCTCACAGTCTTAGAAAAGAGACCAGTTGTCTTCATATCTGCAGATGTGAACTGATCTTGAATTCCAATCTTTCTGTTGCCCCACAGTCATCAAAATTGGACAATGATCTGAAGTAGAAGATGCTAGAACCTGTACTTCTCCCCCTTTAAAAACTTCACACCACTCAGAATTGGCTATGGCTCGATCAAGCCTTTCTTTAGTGAAATTATGATCCTGTCTAAAATTAGACCATGTATACTTACCTTGAGTAAAACCCAAATCCCACAATTGGCAGTCCTGTAAAATATTTCTGAAATCATCAATCTGTTTATCAGCCCTTCTAGCCCCTCCATACTTCTCACTATGATGTAAAATCTCATTAAAGTCACATATGCATAACCACATTTTAGGCTTGAGAAGATTCAAATGTCTTAGAATATTCCAACCTTCCTGTCTCTTATATGTTTCAGGATTGCCATAAAAACAGGTTAGCATCCACTCTACCTCTGTTTGTGTAACCCACATGTTTATTTGTCTTTGTGAATAAGTACTGATGTTAATATGCACCTCTTCATCCCATAACAAAGCCATGCCTCCACTTCTACCCACACCTTCAACTGAAAATAAACATTTGAAACCTAATTTCATTTTTATAGCTTCTAAATTCTTCTTTTGCATTTTTGTTTCCATAAGAAACAAAATGCTAGCCTTATGAACCTTAACCAAAAGGCTAAGATCTCTAACTGTCTGAGGGTTGCCAAGCCCTCGGCAGTTCCAACTTAGTAGCCTCATTTCTCCTGGCAAAGCTGCTTAACAGCCACCGCCTTGATGTCAAAATCAACAGGTAAAACCTATTTCTTACCTCTACCTTCCTGTTTAGTATCCATTTCCAACATAACAGATTCTTCAGCATTCTTCCTCTTCCTTGTAACATACTGAGAAGGTTGTATCATATCACTGTTCTGTTGTCCCCTTGCCCTTCTCTTCCATCTGTTTGCACATATCTCAGGAATTTGCATACATTCACCCAGATGTTCTCCATCCTGCATAACTCCTAGCTGAGCTGGCTAACTAGTCACCATCATTGCTAAAGAGGGAATTACTTTAGGCTTCTCCATTAACTCCTTTGTTTTGTCAAGCACTTGTTCTTCCAATTCAGCCTCTCTATTAAGCATAGGAATTTCATTAATTTGAAGATTGCCTACAGTACTTTCTTCTTGATCCTCTCCAGTAATATTCTGCTGCACCATTCCTCTACTAGGATCCACTTCAACAGACTCAATTTCTTTTTGGACCATTGTCTCCAACTTACTGGAAATATCTAACTTTGGTGTAGTTGGAAACATTGGACCTGATGTGCTGCCATAACTTGAAACTGCAGCTCAACTTGAAGCTCTAAGCCATGATCCATATTGTTGCATAGGATAGTCTTTGTTGTCTTCCTGCTGTTTGGACATCCCCAAACAGCCTTGCTCTCCATGCTTGATAACATCACATTTGAAACAGAATCTTGGTAGACGTTCATACTTGAATTGAATAAAACTTTTTTGACCCAATAGTTCCACAATTTTTCCTCTTATTAAAGGCTTCAGTAAATCCATTTCAAGCTGCACTCTAAGCCACTTTCCCCAACAATTCCCATCATACTCAGCCTCCACCTCAATTACTCGACCTATTGAGGATCCAATTATATCTCCAATCTCCTTAGTCATACATCCAAGAGGTAAATTATGTAATTGAACCCACAACGTAGTCATGTTAAAGTTCATATCAGAAGGTGGAGTAACCCCATCAAAATTTTTTAAATAAACCAAGTTTTTGTCAAACAACCAGGGCTGTCCTCCCCAAATCTTGGTCAAATCTGTCTCAGACTGAAATTCAAATACATAAAGGTTTTCTCCGACTTCTATAATCTTTGTTCCAGCACAGGATTTCCACACCTTTAGCATCGTGTTCTTAAAAGCATCTTTATTAATCTTCTTGTCAGCAATTATTTTCCCCACAAGACATAACTTCCCTCACTCCATATTGGTCTTTATATCATGGTCAGTTATAACTATTTCATACCTTTCCACTGCAGTTAATGAAAACTTGTTCCATAATTCTGAAAGTTCCTCATCCATTACAAACCAGAAGCCAATCTTGTCTTGAAACAGAGGTTGAAAATATTATCAACAAAAGTATTACGAGAGCTTGAACTACCAAAGCTTCAAAAGGAAATAAAATTTGTTATGAACTTGCCCTAGGCAAAAGACCCTTCCACCGAAGGTGAAGGACAGAATCCCTCCTCACCAGAAAGTTCTCTAGCTGAGAGGAAACTTACGGGTGTTTACTAGGTATATTCACGTTCTGTTAGTACTCCATTTCCCTTTCCCTCCCAATAATATATCCTTTTTTTTATTATTAGTGGGTTCTCTTTCACAGCCCCACCACAGAAAACACCCAACCCCTTCCAAGAATATATCATTTTTTTTTTTTTTTGTCAAATATTATAAATCTTCTTGAAACTTGTTTAAATTTTACCATTTTTAATGTCTTTGTCATTGAAGATCCCAAATCATGACAATATCCAATATTGCAGAGCTTGGCCAAACATCGAGATTTTTGTTTGGATTGACCTGCGGCAAAAAAAAAAAAAAAAAAAAAACTCATGCTCGACGATGTCTTTTGGCCAGACTAAAACGAAATAAAGAAAAAGAAACGCACACAGATCCACACGAAGAAAAGGAAGAAAAAATATCAATATCATTGTTTTTTCTTTCCAATATCAATATTAGTTTACACACCTTAGGCAAATGTCCCTAGGGCTTCATCATTTTTTCCCTCTCCCCTTCAGCGTCGCTACCCCTTCTTCATTTTCCTTCTTTCTTTCTTTTTCTTTCTTCTGCCTTCTCCTTCACTGAGCACTGAGAAAAGGGGTAAAATATAAAAACTAAATAGTTGTAAGAATGCTTTACCTTACCCATAAAAGCAGCAAACGCAGTCTTCAGGCCCAGAACATTCACAAAAAGTTCACAGGCGGTTAGGTACTTGGTCATTGCAAAATCGAGTGCCTTTACGGCTGACCCATAAGCCGACTTCTTCTGCTTCATGATGATAATCATCAATTCCACACCTCGGATGTTGTCAAACGACGAGGCTTGGGACACACCACCGAGCATCCCTCATCCTCATCCTCACCTCCTCCTTGCAGCTGGCCATGGCGTCCTTCTCCACCAAATACCTAAGATCTGCACCAATCACGTCTGCAAATAAAAAATAAAAATAAAAATCATTCCTCTAGGATGTTTATACAAAATCGACGATTTCTGCCATGATTTCCGTCCACACGGAAAACGTGGACGGAAAACAGAGCCTTCTCTCCTTCGTCATCGCAGAATATATCAATACCACATAACAAAGCTCAACTGCAACCCAATGGCCCAAAAGTGTATGATCGGTGATTTGTGGAGGATGACGACGCCTGTGGATAAATGAAAAAGAGAGGGTTATGGCAAATGGAGAAAAAAATGAAGAGAAGGTTGTCGACAGAGAGAGAGAGAGAGAGAGAGAGAGAGTGAAAGAGGAGAGATTTTCGTTGGCTTAAAAGCAAAAGGAGTCCAGGGGTAAAAACGTACAAATATAGATAGCCAGAACGAAAATTTGAAAATAGAAACAAAGGTAGAATGGAAAGAAAATTTGTTGGACAAAAATATTATTCATACTTCATTTGCATTTATATATATAGTAAATATTAATATACCATGTTTCTAACATACATATACTAATATGACTATATATAATATATGGACCCTATGGTGCAATTTGTAAAATTATAATGTTATATATTTATTGGACTCATGTATTCATCATAACTTCTAGTTCTAACTTCTATATGATATATTAATATTATAAATTTATATATGTAGTATATGTAATGGACTATAAGTCTATATACATAATTATGTATATTATTAATTATAAATATCTAACTTATGTATATTATATATATATAAGTATTGTATTATATATGTACAAATATATATGAGTCGAGTCAAACTTCATATGAGTTTGTTCACGAACATTAATCAAGTCGATCAAAATTTATACAAGTTTGTATCATTTAATAATCGAGACTAATCTTGTGTTTGTGAACGGTCCATTTAATATTTGATTTGAGTCGAACTCGAGTTTAATCAAATCAAGTTTGAGCTGCTTGTTGAGTAGCCTGTTCATTTTACAGTCCTAACTCTAACCCCAAAAAACTAATATATATAAAAATATATATTATATATAATCTTGTATCTAATTTGTATATCCTTCTTATTTTTTTTATACTTTTGTTCTTGTTTTTGTCCGCAATTCATAACTGGCACAAGTCAATGCTCTTAAATGGCTAGTCTTAAGGGCTGCCATGCAAATTGTTAACAATTTTTTAATAGATTTTTCTTACACACACACACACATATATATATATATATATATATATCCTCATTTAAAATTTTTTGGTAACTTCATTTTACTTTCCTTTTTATTTCAAGAATTTAAATTAAAATATAATATTATTATTTCTCTTTTAAAGTTTGTAATTTTCTGGGTGAAACATATTGAACAAAAAACCCTATGTTCATTGAATAGCTGGCTACGTTGTGCAATCACGCTACTTAAAAACTGTTAAATATATGACGTTACATGGTACACCCATGGGCTTGGAAACCTCCGGGCTGTTCAATTTCAGAGAGAAGATCTCGATGTCCTCTTTCTCCAAGAAACGAAATTAGGTACTTGGAAATTGGCATTTAAATTTATATTGAACTTTTATGCTTTTATTGGTGTTGATTGTGAAGGTCGGAGTGGTTGTTTAGAAATTATTTAGAAATATGAAGCAAATTTGGTGTTGCATAGTTACTCAAATTATAATATTGATGCTTGGATTGTTAATCCATTCTCTCATATAAAATGACAACTTGCTGGTGTGTATGGACACCTTGAAGCATCTCGAAGGGCACAGGTATGGAATATTTGGATACTTACGTTGTTCCAATTGTGTGGCATGGCTATGTTTTGGTGGTTTTAATGAAATTCTTGTTCAAGATGAGAAAATAGGAGGGTGTGTTAGACCTATTAACTAAGCTTTGGCATTCCGTGGTTTTATTGATCGATGTCAGTTCCAAGACTTGGAATTTTTGGGTTTTCCTTTTACTTGGAGTAACCAGTGAGATGGTGGGGATAGAATATATGAACGCTTAGATCAAGTTTTGGCTACTACAGAATGGTTAGAATATTTTCCTCGTGCTGCTGTGAAACACCTTCCATTTGTCTATTCTGATCAATTTCCAATTTGTTTGGCTTTGTATGGATGGGATTCAAATGCTGATTTGGATCGTAAGCGTTTTCATTTTGAATCCATGTGGGTTAGATCTCATGATTGTGAGGATGTTATTAAGAGGAGTTTGGATTTTGATAGGGGAGTGGTAATGTACCATCTGTGATTTCATCTATTTTTTATTGTAGTAGAAATCTCAAGAATAGTTTTGATAGTCTCTAAGTTCATATCCGTGAAAACAAGGCAAGCTACGAGATTTGTATGAATTACCAGCCTTTTCACTCAGCCATTGAACCAGCTTAGATTGTTGTTTCCACAAAATCTCCTCTTTTTTTCAGTAGTTCATGTGTGCTGAGATTTTGAGGCGTAATACAGAGGTTTTCTCTTCTGTTAATTTTGGCCAAGGGGCTAATTTATTATCCATTATACAGCCACGTGTTGCGGATGACATGACCTTGTCCTTAGATGCTGATTTTCACCCGAATGAAGTCTGGACTATGTTGACTCCAATGCACCCTCATAAATCCCCAGGACCACATGGTATGTTTCCTTTTTTCTTTCAACAATGTTGGCATCTAGTGGGTGAAGGAGTTATTGCTGATGTTTTACATATTTTGAATTTTGGACAATTGCCTAATGATTTAAATCGTACATTTATTGTTCTGGTTCCTAAATTGAAGAATCCAAAGAAGGTTGGAGATTATAGGCTTATAAGTTTGTGTAACATGATATGCAAGTTGGTCTCTAAAGTGTTGGCTAATCGATTAAAGAAAATCTTACCGTTCATTCTTTTTGAAAATCAAGGTGCCTTTGCTCCTGAAAGGCAAATTACTGATAATGTTCTTATTGCCTCTAAATTACTTAATTTCTTAAAACAAAAAACTCAGGGGAAGAAAGGTTATATGTCTATCAAACTTGATATGAGTAATGCCTATAATAGAGTAGAATGGTCTTTTCTTGAAAATGTTATGAACCACATGAGATTTACTGATAAGTGGGTATCTTTGATGAGGATGTGTATTACTATTGTTTCTTATTCAATTTTAGTAAATGGTGTTCCTCATGGGCCTATTACTCCTTTTTGGGGCTTACATCAAAGGAATCCCTTATCTCCTTATCTATTCCTGCTTTGCTGAAGAAGGCAAAAAATGATGGTTGTTTATGGGGGATCCAGTTGTGTAGGGGTTTCCCACTTCTCAATAATCTCTTCTTTGTTGATGATTGTATTTTATTTTGTCGAGCTACACCTTAAGATAATATTCAGATTCAAAATTTATTGCAGCAGTATGAGGAGACCTCTGGACAGCAAGTTAATAGGGAAAAGCTTCAAATTGTTTTAGCCAAAATACTCCAACTGAGATTTGGGATTGTATCTTAGGAGTATGGAATGTGGAGAGAGTTGTAACCCATGATAAGTACTTGGGTTTACCTTCTTTTATCGGTCAATCAAAAAGAAGTTTTTTCAAAGATCATATCAAGGATCGAGTGTGGAAGAAATTACAAGGGTGAAAAGAGAAAATTATGTCACAGTCGGGGAAGGAGATTTTAATTAAAGTTGTAGCTCAATCTATTCCAATATACTCTATGAGTTGTTTTAAACTACCATCTAGTTTGTGTACGGACTTAGGGAAGCTAATGGCACAGTTTTGGTGGCGGCAAAAGTTAAATGAAAGAAGAATACATTGGATGAATTCGGATGACTTGTGTAAATCTAAGTTTGTTGAGGGATGGGTTTTCGTTGTTTGGAGGATTTCAATTTAGCTTTATTAGCAAAACAAGGCTGGAGATTGCTTCAACATTCAGAATCTTTGTTTTATAAGGTTTTTAAAGCAAAACATTTTCCTCATTCTTCTTTCCTTGATTCTACATTGGGTGGTCATCCTTCATATACTTGGAGAGGGATAAGTCAAGCTAAGTCGATTCTGCAGCAAGGCTATAAATGGCAAGTTGGGACTGGTCAGGAGATTAAAATTTGGAAGGATCATTGGCTTCATGATGTATTTCCTTTTAATGTTGGTGGTGATTTGGCTTATAATGCAAGCGTGAGTGAATTAATTAATATGAAAGTACTTCAATGGATAAAGTAAAACTGTCCAAGAATTTCTCGATGGAGATGCAAGAAGTAATTTTGGAAATTCCCGTGAGTTTCACTTATCTGGATGATAAATTAGTTTGGGAGGATCAGAAAAATGGTGCGTTCACAATAAAATCTCCTTATAGGAGAGCTTCATAGTAAAAATCAGGTAATGTTGAGGGTGAGAGTATTGTTTGGAAATGAGTTTGGAAGTCAATATGAACTATGCATGTCCGGGGAAAAATAAAGCATTTTGCTTGGCGGCTTTGTAATGATATTTTTCCTACCACTCACTTGCTTAAAAGAAGACATTTGAAGATTGAGGAATGTTGTCCTTTATGTACAAAGCACGTAGAAAGTTCTCTGCATGCTATCTTCACCTGTGAGCAAGTTCAGGAGGTATGGTTACAGAAGCACCCTAGCATCTTTGATGACTTCCATTCCTATCCAGATGTTTGCAATTTGCTGATGATGTAGTAAGTCTGGATTTTCTTGAGGTTTTTGCTATTGCTTGGAGTTTGTGGTATAGAAGAAACTTAGCAACTTTCCAACATAAATATATTTAACCCAGCTGTTGCTGTTCAGAATGGCTTGAATTTATTTCAGAGTTATCATCAGGTCCATTCTCATCGATCACCAGCAAGCAGAGATAGCTGTGGGTGTTGTTTTGAGGGATCATACTGGTTCTATTTTAATGGCTGTGTATAATGTGGTAAATGGCGTTAGTGCTATTGAAACAGTTGAAGCTCTTGCCATTCTAAGGGGTTTGCAATTTATTTCTCATATGGGTTTTCTAAGACTCATAGTTGAGAGTGATTCACAAACTATTGTAAATATGTTGAATGATGATGAGAAGATTAATCTGTCAGAACAATGGGCTATTCTCGTTGATATTAGGAGTTTTGTCTACCATACATTAGTTTATACAGCTATACCTCTTTTTATAATTCCTATATAGATTGCAGATTATCTTGCTTTGCTTACACACTTGTTCTTTTATTAAAATTAGCAATCGAAGAACTGTTGTTGTTCAGACATATATAAGAAATCATAAACTTTATTAGTCATGACTTTTGTTATCGCAAACTGATATTATGATATCGCTAAAATTAAAAAAATAAAAGTAAATTTCAAAAGATGCTTGAGTTTAAATGATTTTAGTTAAAAACATTTACATCTACTAGCAGACTAGGCAATCTAGAAGAAATCTGTTGACCAAAAGATTGAATACGTACAGGATAATGAAGATCACTTAAAACTCAAAAGTACTCCGATATTTGCAAATTAAGAGAGTTTGACGAGTTTCGTGCAAATCTTTTGTAAAAAAGTGAGTCACTAATAAAAAAATATTTTTTCACACTTTTATAAGAAATGATCTACTTTTTTACAAAGGCTTGCGTAAGATTTGTCTATTTGAACCTTTGTACAAATCATTTCTTATTTGCAAATCTCTTTCACATACAATCGAAAAATTCCTTGTGCGGAAATTATCCGATTTTGTTCTCCTTGAAAAATACAAAGGAAAAATTACTACCCTAAGTAATTAGATGATAAGTACAAAGTGAAAACAACAGACTTTACAAACACACTTGACTACATACACTATTACAAGGTATATTGAATCCAACAGTATTTCCCGACTAGTATATCTTCCTGCCGGTCATTGCTGTTCAAGGGCTGAAAATAGTCTGCAATATCTTCCTCCGCGTAGCCCACCCATGAGGGTAACAATAGGTCTGCAGCACATAGTAACAAATCTATTGGAAGGGAAAAAAACTCGCCCCAGATCCCTCTCCTCTCTCCCATCTCCCCTCTCCTCTCCCTCACCCATCTAAAAAAACTCCTCATCTCCCTCACCCCGACGACGTCGGACTCCCCTCTCCCTCACCCCTCACCCCTCTCCGCTCCCCCCCCCCCCCCCCGACGCCAACCGCAAGCTGCGTTATTGCTGAAAATCGAGGAGCTTCTTCCTCCGGAGTGCAGCAAATCATAATCGTCCTCAATGGTAAGACTCATGCAATTAGGTTTTTTATGTTAGATTCACAATATGAGATAATTTCTTCCCATAAATCAAAACATATGTTCAATAAATTGAGAGTTCATATCTCTAATAATTTGTGATGGATTTTTCATAGAGGTTTAGGGTTCCTGCAAAAGAGGAAATTTTTCCAACTATGGAGATGACTACTCTCTAGCCCCTTTTTTTTTTTATTTTTGATTCTTACCCTAAGAGAGAGAAGTGGAAGAGCAAAAAACCCTAAATAGAACTCAATGGGCTAGTTCTATTTTAAAGTGGGGTGAGAGCAGGAGTCTCCATATGTGTCTATTAAAATGGCCCATCCCCTTATGGGTTCAATAACTAAACGTTAATGCTAGTCTATTGTTTATAAAAAATAAATACAACAATCTCCCACTTGGACAGCATTACATTTAATCACAATATAAACACAAACAAGCATCCCAAAATCAAAGGTATTGTTCAAACCTTCAAGTACAAGTTAGTGAACAATACACCGACAGGGCATACGACACATGACCAATACTTGCAATCACGTAATTCAGGCCGATGAGATGCAAGTGTTGTATGGAAATAATCAAAAAAGTGGCAAACACCCGTTTCTACAAGAAGCCCTAGAGACAAAACTGAGTGTCTTTAAAGCAATAGGCCTTGTCCAAAATGCAGTTGCAGCACATAGTCTAGTGACTATACCGACAGGATATATGACACTAAACTTATACTTACAACCACCTGACTCAGGTATAGACTAAAACAGATTGTCTCTTATAAGTAATACGTCTTGTCCATAATGCGCGTAACTCAGGCACGAGACTAATCGATATGTCTCAATACATAAAGTACACCATGTCCAAAATGTGCGCAACTCAGGCATGAGACTAAATATAATGTCTCATTACATAAACAATCGTCTTGTCCAAAATGCTCGTGACCTAAGCACGAGACTAGTTAATATGTCTCAATACATAAAGTACGCATGTCCAAAATGCGCATGACTCAGGCATTCATTGATATTGCTACATTTAGAATAAAATATGAGCCTAAACAATATTATCAAACAGTCAATGATCACAGAATTCCTACTAACTAAATATAACAGAAGATTTTAACAATCCAAATGAGTCACATGCTCCTGAAACAGTTTTGGAGCAAAACCTTTAGTTAGTGGGTCAGCTAACATATGCGCTGTGGAAATATGTTCAATACAAATAAAAGACTCGGCTATTTTCTCTCTAACAAACAAATACTTAATATCAATATGTTTGGAGCGAGAAGAGCTCCTAGTGTTTCGAGAGAAAGCGACTACTGCAGAGTTGTCACAAAATATCTTCAGCGGCCTCGAAATGGTGTTCACAACACCTAGCCCTAAGATAAAGTTTCGCAACCATATAGCCTGACATGTAGCCTCATAACAAGCTACATACTCTGCCTCCATTGTAAAGGAAGTTGTAAGTGTCTGTTTGACACTTTACCAAGAAACAGCTTCTACTGTCATCATAAAAATATAACCAGAAGTGGATCTCCTGTCATCTGAACAACCCGCAAAATTGGCATCAAAATATCAAACTACATAAAAAATTTCAAATCGCTGATATGCAAGTACTAGATCTTTAGTGCCTTATAAATACCTAAGTACTTTCTTTGCAGCTTTCCAGTGAGCCAAACCAGGATCACTCAAGTATCTCCCAAGTACACTAACAACATAAGCAATATCAGGTCATGTACATACTTGAACATACATCAAACTACCCACAACCGACGAATAGGGAATCGTTTGCATTTGGGTCCTCTCACTATCATCCTTAGGGCATTGAGACTTAGAAAATTTATCACCTTTTACAATAGGTGCTTTCCCAGGAGAACAAAAATGCATATTAAACTTATTTAAAACTCGATCGATGTAGGTTTTCTGAGACAATCCAAGAACACCTCTAAATCTCTCACAAAAATCTAGATTCTCAAAACATAAGAGGCCTCACCCCTCACCAAGATCTTTCATATCAAAATGAGATGACAACATATGTTTTGTCTCAAACATAAGCTCAATGTCATTTGTGGCAAGTAATATATCATCAACATAAAGAACAAGAAAGATATACTTACTCCCACTGACCCTCAAATGTATGCATTGATCTACAAGATTCTCCTTGAAACCCAAGAGGTAACAATCTCATCAAACTTTAAGGTACCATTGTCTCAACACCTGCTTAAGCCCATAAATAGACTTGTTAAGTTTACACACCATGTGTTCATTTCCTTCCACTTGGAAACTATCTGATTGCATCATGTACACATCCTCAAATAGATGTCCATTAAGCAAAAATGTCTTGACATCCATTTGATGCAACTCAAGATCAAAATGAGCCACCAATGCCATAATAATCAGAAAGAATCACTGGTAGAAACAAGCGAGAAAGTGTCCTTATAATCAATACCTTGTTTTTGGTTAAATCCCTTAGCAACAAGCCTAACTTTATACTTTTCTACCTGGCCTTCAGAATTATACTTAATTTTAAAAATCCATTTGCAACCAATTAGCCTATAGCCACATGGTAGTTCAACTAAGTCTCATACTCTGTTATGACACATCGATGTCATCTCATCATGCATAGCATCCATCCAACATGAAGATTGAGGACTATCAATGGCCTCCTTAAAAGAGGCTAGATCAAGAGACATACCAGTATTAAACTCATGCTTCTACAAATAAACAATATAATCATCTGAAATTGTTGGTCTACGAATTCTCTATGATCTCCTCATAACAATATAATCAGTCCCCATATCCACATCAACTATAGTGTCAACAACAGAGTCTTGGAAAATGGAACTGGTTCCTTCTGTCAATAGTAGTGCAGCCACTGATGAAGGAGTAACCTGAACAGGTATAACAACACACTCCTCCCTAAATACAACTTCACGTGGCGCAGAACTCCCACTATCACTAACATCCTCAAAGAAAATGGCTCAATCAAATTCAATAACTTTAGTACCATTAGAAGGGCAATAGAATCTAGAGCCTCTTGATCCCACACAGTAGCCAACAAAATAACCAGTAATTGTCTTAGGATCAAGTTTCTTCTGTTGAGGATTATAAGGCTTTATTTCTGCTTTACAATCCCAAACACGGAAATGATGCAAACTAGGCCTCTTACCTAACCATAACTCATAAGGAGTTTCAGGAACCGACTTATTTGGTACTTGATTTAAAATATATGCAACGGTTTTCAAAACCTCACCCCACAAAAATTCAGGCAAAGTAGAATGACCAAGTATATACTGTACCATATCCATAAGAGTACGATTTATTTTTTCTGCAATACCATTCTGTTTAAGAGTTCCAAGCATTGTGTATTTAGTCTCGATACCACATGCCACAAGAAATCAAGCAAAAGGTTTAGGATTTCTTCTAGTTTTATCATATCTGCCATAAAATTCACCTCCTCTATCTAATCTTACCGCTTTGATTTTCTTATTTTTCTAGAGTTCCACAACAGCCTTAAAAACCTTAAAAGCTTCCAATGAGTCAGATTTTTCTTGAATGAGCTCAATGCAACCATAGCAAGAATAATCATCAATAAAGGTAATGAAGTATCTATAATTTTTCAAAGCGGCAGATGAAATGGGACTACAAATATCAGTATGGATTAAATCTAGAATATCCAAACTTCTGTTAATCTTTTGCTTTCTAGTTTTTGCTGGAAGCTTCCTTTTGATACAAGCAACACAAGTTTCAAAATCAAAAAAATTCAAGTCAACTAGAATGCCATCTTTAATCAACATCTCCATTCTTTCTCTAAAAATATGACACAACCTTTTGTGCCACAATATAGAAGAGTTTTCATTAGATCTAGTACATTTAAAACCAACTACAACATTCACAACAGAGATACTAGAAGAAGCAGGATCTAAATCAAGAAGCAAGTCAATTTTATACAAATCACCATATAAAGTAGCAGTACCAACCACAACAGAGTCATAAAAGATTGTAGCATTTCCATTTCCAAAATGAAAAACATAACTACATTTGTCCAAAATAGAAACAGAGATAAGATTTCTTCTGATGAAAAGAATAAAAGGAGCATCAAACAAGTTCAAAACATGCTTAGAAGCCAAAATAAGTCTAAGCACCAATATGTTCAACTTTAACCTTCACACCATTGCCCATATTTACTACCAACTCTGTATCAATTGGTCTTCTGCAGTTCCTTAATTCCTACAAAGAATTTGTAGTGCGAATGGTTGCACCAATATCTAACCACCAAATAACAAAAGGCACATCAATTAGATTAGACTCAAAACACACTAGTAGCGAACATGTACCTTTCTTGTCTAACTAAGCCTTGATCTCCTAAAATCAACCCTCTTGTGCCCAAACAAATGATAGAAGTTGCACCCTCCCTTAAAAACGTCCTTCTTAGGCCCATTTGGAACACTTACACTAGCTTGCTGAGAATGAGAAGAATATAACAAAATTTATTATGCATGTGGAGGAAGAAACATGCACTCATAAATGTCTCCATTAGGCAATCTTATATCCATACTAGAGTCTTATTCAAAATAGATTCTTGCGCACTATGTTAAAGTCCAAGATACATAAAAGTCTCTTACGCATGATAAAACAAAATAATTAAATACAATGACTTAAAATGACCCACTACCAAGAGGATAGGACTAAGCCACCAAATGTCAAACACTTAACTATTATCTTTATCGTTCTAAGCGTCCTACCAAATAATGGTTTGCCGATGGGGCAAAAATTCGCTATCCGTATGGATTTAGTATAATGTCATTAAGCGGAATCATGATCAATATAATAACTCTAATAATTTATCATGACTAGTCCCATGAGAGGTGAGTATATACCCATTCCAAACCATTGGTATTACAACAAAAAGGACAAAAAACATCAAATGTATCTCCATACAAGATTCTTTATTGCCATTAAATATATAAATATATATATAATAGCACATGAACAACCAGTACTATTATCGTCCTTCTTCCTTCATTTTTTTTTATGGCATCTGAACAAATCTTTACTATTTAGAATAAGAGGAACATTTTACAAAATGAAAAAGAAAAAGCTTCAAGAGCTAGCGACCCCACCAGATTTTCAATATCCAATAAACACATGGAACAAGTGATAAAGCTCTAGAGACAAGAAAAAAAAAATTTCTCCACCCAGTTGCTTTATTATATGAGTTTGCCAAATTTGTAGCCAGTCACCAAAAATCAAGAGCTAGAGTCAAGTCACCGAAAAACAACCCCACACATAGAAGAGCTAGCAAGTCATAGTAACGAAAAATAAAGAAACACAACCATGAAAAATAGGAAGAAGGCTCTGATACCAACTGTTAGATTCATAAGATGTGATAATTTATTCCCATAAATCAAAGCATATGTTCAATAAATTGAGAGTTCATACCTCCAATAACTTGTGATGGATTTTTCATAGAACTTTAGGGTTCTTGCAATAGAGAAAAATTTTCCAGCTATAGAGAGGACTGACAAAGATACAATCCCATAATCGACGCCTTATATTTCTCCATAAACAGCTGGATCAGTTTTACTTTATTCTCTCCCTTATTCTCTCAATATATACGTTTATTTCCGTTAGCTTCTGTACGTTACTTAGCTGACTTTCATTCTTTCATTAATTGCATATTGTAATATGTAAAGTTATATAAATGGCAACACACTAGCCTAGCATATTTCATTGGCTCTTTCACTCCATGGTGCTGGAAAGCCAATGGATGATGATGAATTCATCAACTGCCTTCTTCGTGGACTTGGATCAGATTTTGATCCTATTGTAGCAGCTATAAATGCAAGGGATGATTTTCCTTCTCTAAAAAATGTTATTGGTAAGTTAAAAAATTTTGAGTTACGTATTTCCTCTCACACATATTCCTCTCTTGTTGCTTTGTATACAAATCGATCCTCTGGATCCAAGCCTACCAGCAACAAGTATAATCGTGGCAAAGGACCCAACTATCATGGCAGAGGAAATAGTGGAGGCCAACGTTCCAATGAACGTTCAAATGGGGGTCGTGCTTCTCAACCTTCAAACAGAGGCCATAACAATCAAAATGCAAATCGTGGTAGTCGAGGATCGCGCATCACCTGTTTTTGTTGTGGTGGTCCAAATCACAAAACTGATGCATGATGTGCCTCGAACGAAGAGGCCGAACAATACCATGCTTTTGTAGTTATTTAGGCTGGTGAAAATATTGAGAAATCCTGGCTTCCAGACACTGGAGCAACTTATCACATGGCACCAACAATAACCGAAGCACAAGGTATTAAACCATACAATGGCGCTGATATGGTAATGGTTGGTAATGGCTAAAAAATTCCTATATCAAAAATTGCTACATTTACTATTCTGAATACCTCATTGAAGCTGAACAATACTTTGATTGTGCCAAACTTATGGAAAATACTGCTTTCGGTTTCAAAATTTACAACTAACAATCAGTGTTGTTTCATGTTTTATCCTTGGGGTTTTATGATCAAGGACCTACGGACGAATCGGGCGATGCTTAAAGGAACCATGCACGATGGCTTATACCCCTTGTCTTCATCCATTCAAAGTCACAAAACAATGGCTCTTCTCACAAATAAAATTTCTGGTAATACGTGGCATACCAAACTCGGCCATCCCAACATCAAAACTCTTAGAACTTTATTTCCATGTCTTTCTTTTCTGTTTCAGACAAGCAAGTAGATTTTTGTGAAAGTTGTGTTATGGGAAAATCAACTAAATTACCATTTCAAAATCGTAGTTCTCGTGTTCCAATATTTCTAAACACTCTTCACACCAATGTATGGGGTCCCGCACCCATAACATCCTTTGATGGCTATCGCTACTATCTAGTCATAATCGATGAATATTCTCGATATGTTTGGCTATTTTCTTTATCTCGCAAATCAAATGTTATCGACATCTTTCCCAAATTCATTAAGATGGTTGAAATGCAATTCAACACTACTGTCAAATGCATTCAAAGTGATGGTGGTGGAGAGTTTGTCAATCATTCTTTGAAAAGTTACTTTGCATCTCATGGTATAATTCAAAAACTTTCTTGTCCAGCCACTCCCAAGCAAAATGGTCTAGCTGAAAGGCGTCATCGCCATATAGTTGAGACAACTCTTGCTCTTTTGGATCACTCCTCCCTTCCTA
Organism: Juglans microcarpa x Juglans regia; assembly: GCF_004785595.1. Classification (NCBI taxonomy): domain Eukaryota; kingdom Viridiplantae; phylum Streptophyta; class Magnoliopsida; order Fagales; family Juglandaceae; genus Juglans; species Juglans microcarpa x Juglans regia. The sequence continues at coordinate 20,446,297 of NC_054594.1, read as the reverse complement.
AAAGATTCTGGACAATAGCATTTCACACTGCATTGTTTCTCATTAATAGGTTGCCCAGTTCTGCATTAAATGAAAGTATTCCTTATCAAATGGTATTTAAATCAAATCCATCTTATAATTCCTTACGGGTCCTTGGTTGCATGAGTTATCCACTTCTCACTCCTTTTGGCTGGAACAAACTTCAACTTAAGTCCACTGCTTGTGTTTTTCTTGGATACACATCTCAATATAAGGGGTATAAGTGCATGGATTTAGTCACGGGCCGCATCTATATTTCTAGACATATGGTGTTCAATGAAGAAAAATTTCTTTTTTCAGAAAAATGTTTGATCTCAGAAAAATATTTGATCTCGGAAAAACCAAACTGGTTTACAAATCGACCCTTACCAAAAATTGTTACACAAGAATCACAAAAAGATATCACAACACCAATTGCAACTACAGGTCCAATTTTGCATGCTGAAAATGTGCATACAGAGGAATCATTTCATGACTCTCGTGCACTTGAAATACAACCCATTTTCGAGTCTGCAACTACAAGAAGACATAACATGATAACACGGAATTAAGATGGAACAAGAAGACCAAAGGTATATTTATCTACACGGCATCCTATACTAGTTTGTTTTACAACTGACCTTGCAACAGCACACTTGGAACCCAAAAGTTTTAAACAAACTAAAAAAGATCCAAAATGGCAAGAGGCCATGAAGTCTAAAATTGTTGCACTTCATGAAAATAAAACCTGGAATCTTGTTCCTCCATCTCCAAACATGAATTTAGTCACAAGCAAATGGGTCTTTAAAGTTAAAACAAAGGCTGATGGCTCAATAGAACACTACAAAGCAAGACTTGTAGCTCTCGGTTTCACACTACTTCAAGGACTAGACTATGATGAAACATTTAGTCCAGTTGTTAGACCTGCCACAATCAGATTAATTCTTCATCTGGCTTTATCTCAAGGGTGGCCTCTCAAGCAACTCGATGTTAGCAATGTTTTTCTACATGGTGAGTTACAGGAAACAATTTATTTAGCTCAGCCACAAGGTTTCATTGATCCTCAACATCCCGAGTATGTTTGTAGACTGAACAAAGCCTTGTATGGGCTTAAACAAGCCCCTCGTGCATGGTACCTTAAGTTTAGCAATTATCTTATGCAATTGCCCCTCGTGCATGTCCATATGACAACTCATTATTTTTTCGACATGAAAAGTCTGAGGTACTCATGCTTCTGATTTACGTGGATGACATAATCCTCACAGGCAGTTCCTCTTTATCAATTGCTGAACTGATTCAAAAAATTTCAATAGCTTTTTACATGAAGGATCTCAGCATCCTCCATTATTTCCTCGGGGTACAAGTCAATCGCACAAGTGAAGATATGTGTTTGCATCAATCTCGCTATCTACTGTCACTACTACAAAGGATTGGTTTAGATGGTGCCAAACCAGTGTCAACACCCCTGGCTTCAAGACAACATCTTTCAGCTTAAGAAGGAAGTCCTCTTGACAACCCCACATGCTATCGACAAATGGTGGGAACTCTCCAATATCTCACCATCACTAGGCCGGATGTAGCTTTTGCTGTTAACTTTGTTTCTCAGTTTATGCAGGCACCACGAGCTCCACATTTACAAGCTGTAAAACGAATTTTCAGGTATCTAAAAGTCACAATAAATCTTGGTCTCCACTTCACAAAATCACCAATCTCTCCTCTACAAGGATACTGTGATGCAGACTGGGCGGGATCAAAAGATGATAGACATTCAACATCAGGTTTTGTCATTTACATGGGATCAAACTTCTTGTCGTGGGAAGCAAAGAAACAAAGCACGGTTGCTCGATCAACTGTCGAAGCAGAGTACCGAAGTCTCGCAACAACAACTGCCGAAATTCTTTGGTTCATGAATTTATTAAAGAATTTAGGATACAAACTTTCGGCACCTACACTACACTCAGACAACATTAGTGCAATTAGCATGGCCAAAAATCTAGTTTTTCATCAAAGAACAAAGCACATCAAAATTGATATACATTTCTTTCGTGAGAAAGTGGCATATGGAATTATTAATCTTGCACATGTTCCAGGTCAAGAACAAGTAGCAGACGTCTTCACAAAGCCATTATGCAGTCCACAATTTAGTTCCAATATAGACAAGCTCTGTATCAGACCAATAGCGACTTGAGCTTGAGGGGAAATGACAGAGATACAATCCCATAATCCACGCCTTATGTTTCTCCATAAACGGCTGGATCAGTTTTGCTTTATTCTCTCCCTTATTCTCTCAATTTGTATATACGTTTATTTCCGTTAGCTTCTGTACGTTACTTAACTGACTTTCAATCTTTCATTAATTGCATATTGTAATATGTAAAGTTATATAAATGGCAACACACAAGCCTAGCATATTGCGGGCATTACAGACTTTATAAGGACTACTCTCTACCCCCATTTTTCTAATTTTTTGTTCTTACCCTAAGAGAGAGAAGAGGAAGAGCAAAAAACCCTAAATAGAACTCAATGGGCTACTTCTATTTTAAAGTGGAGCGAGAGTAAGAGCCTCCATGTGTCTATTAAAATGGTCTATCCCATTATGGGCTCAATGACTAAATGTTAATGCTAGTCCATTGTTTATAAAATATAAATACAACATTTTATTGTAATTTGTTTTCTTCCCGAAACCCGAATTTAATTAGGTTTCTTTGTTAAAATAGAGAAGATATTTAATTTTATTATTGTTACCCTTCATATAAAACCCAAGAAACGTATCCAGTAAAAGTAACCAAAATCAAGCAATGTAGTGTATGCTTATATAAGCTAGCCCCCGCCCACTCGTCTTTGAATCAAAGCCAAAAGAGCCAGAACCAGCTCTGTATGTGTTTCCATATTGACCATACACTGCATTGCTTGGGTACAGTTGGTTCGTGATTCCAGGAGCCATGCTGGTCAAATGTTGGTCTTGCATTGTGCCAATTCTGTGATGAAATAAATTTTCTAATTCTCAATATCATCAAATCATTAATGATTAAAAAAAAATTTAAAAAGCATCATCATATCATTGATTATCAAGACAGAGTTTACTTTTACATATGATTGGCACAAACCCACATAATGAATAGCTGAAAGATACAACCTATTGATGGAATAGGTACATTGGCATTTGACTGGGTGGCAATAATGTACCAATGGCGTTGGCATCATTGGCGTTGTTGGAGGACAACGGTAGCAAAGGGAGGAAAAACAAAATAGATCAGACTGGGTGGCAATAATGTACCGTCATCGAACTCAGTGGCAAGCTCAAACTCTATGGTTGTGTCGTTGGCATCGAACTACTGGTGGTGGCAATGGGTGGTGGAAGCCAAGAGGCACAATCGGGTAGCAAAGGAAAAACAAAATAGATCTTTCTAGGTTTTTAATTCTTGGAAAAATTTCCATGTGGTGATCCTCATGATTTTAATTTGTGTATAGCTGAGGTGTCCTGTTTGCATTGACTGCTGTTAAATGGCCGACAACAGCCTTACCACTCCAAAGAGGAACTATTTCGAAACAAGTTAGTTTACATAAAAGAATGAGCTATTAACAAGGAAAAACAAAAAGTCATATCTTTAGCAAGGACATGATAAAAAACTATAAGTTTATTCACATATTTCCTTTGTTCAGTAGAAAAGAACCATTGGTTTGATATCCTCAGCGATCAAGTTTTGAAGGAAGCGAAAAAAAGGAGAGATCTATACAATCGCAAACCTTATAAAAATGTGTTGAGTTGAACAAAATGGCCTACTACAATGAAAGAAGTCCAAATACATTATCGGGTCGGGCAACAAGTTCTTAATTTCATATGAGTTTATATTATGTCTAATGATACATCTATAATTCTTTTATAATTATTCTACAACTCATTTTAAATCAATCAATGTAATTGTGACACTTCATTAAAAAATTATTTTAATTTTACATAAATACTCTTTATTTTAAGTTGAATAGTAAATTAGTTATAGACTAATTGTAAGTTTATCATTGTGTGTGCACGCGCACGTGTGTGTATATATATATATATATAAATAGGACTTAAACGTGGATATGTGATAATATACAAAAGAGTAATACTACATACAGTGATGGAATGCACAAACGTCTTACAATCACTTTGAAAAAGAATATAATCTACTATTAACAAATTAATTTTTTTCATGTGAGTTTCGTATTTATTTATTTATTTCAAAATAATTACATGGTACTTACACACTTACGACTGCAATTATTATTTCTCTATACAAAATATTAAACAAGAGTTCTACGAGTTAAAGAAAAGACCAATCAAGAATATATAATTAATTAATTAATTAGCTGTGACGATGCTTGAAATCATACAAGACTACAAGTAATCTCCCGTGACCCAATGACCCATTTTGATAATTTCCAGAACAACACTACGTACCCTTATTGGGCCGCTCTATGGCCTAAGTGGGCCAGCCTTGACTATTGATTTTTCTTAATTGAGCTAGGCCTATTTTTTAAATTAGAGTGATTTAATCGAAATGATAATGATAAATACGCAGCTCTTACTGTTTATTTTACCACCAATTAAAAATAATTTAGATTTTACAACTTCATTAAAAATAATTTCAATTTTTACATATTTTCTCTCGATTTAAATTAGAGTTTGTAAAATATTTGTAAAAAAAAAAATTAAAAACAGAGTTGTAAGTTTGTTATTTTCTAAATTTTAAAAGATTAAACTGATGAATTTTGTTACACATAAGCCGGTGTGTTAACACATCACTTATGGTGGAACTCATTAAAATTTTAAAAATACTAAAACACTAACAATCTTTTAGCAAGTTTCTACATGTTGGGTGTGTAAAAAATAAAGCTTATAAAAATATTTTCTCTAAAATGATTACAGGTAAGTGATATTTACACCGGCTTGTGTTGTTTGTCATGGAGATAGTAGACACCTGCAATAAAACTAATCTGAGCGTGAAAATAACGCTACATGCAGGTTGGTTAATATGTCTAAAAATCCCAGTGAATGGAGATAGAGCCTCTACTAATTAATTCCCTTCTCTATCTCTCAGTCTAAACAAAATACTTTCTTCCTTAGATTGAGTGTGAATGGATGAAGAAATATGATCTCTTTTATGTCACAAAACTAGACCAGCAGCAAACTGTCTTTAGTAATTGTTAAAACAAAAATTTGAAACTACAACCACTTTTTCAACCGCTTTCTGCTAGGAAAGTGTCAACAAACAAGAAATAAAATATAGATATATAAAGTGAGAGTCTCAAATTTCTCATTTTTTTGGCATGCCTTTTGTAAGGAAAGCGTGATTACACGCTCTTTAAAGGAAGCATTTTAATTAAAAAAATTCTATTCATCATCTCTATATTACACACTTGTATTTAATTTTTATTTTTTTATTTTTTTTCTCAACGAGTGTATAGTGTAGAAAATAGAAATGATGAGTAGAAAGAACTCTTTCTAATTAGCAACTAGCAAGCCTTGGGTGGGAAAAAGTTGGCTAAAATTGAGCTTTGCTTCCAAAACAAGGATGGTGAAGTATTAAGTATTTTACTATTTGAGTTTTGAAAAAAATAGAAGGTTTTGTTTGCATCCATGCTTTTCAACGTTGATATCTTATCTTCTAAAGTTTTAATATTACATTAATATTTAATACCAATATAATTTTCCCCTATTGCTTTCATATTAATTTCCAGCTGATCATGTCATCACAACCTTTGCTTATGGTTTTGGTTTTATTAGCAGATTTGAACCCACTTCCCTCCTAATTACGTAAACAAACAATAACAAAAAGATATATATATATATATATATATATATATATATATATATAATTTAGAGTGCTATTATTTTATTCCTCACTTATTGGGCTTGACCCAAAAGCCTAGGAGATAACTTGTCTTCTTACGAAATCAGAGCCCTACTACCCTTTCAACTTGTTGGAATATAAATATCGGACATCCATCTCTTCAAATATTTTGTCTAGTCGTTGGCTCTAAGGATGGTTTAGACAATGAGATGGGATAATTTTAAATGAATTAAATAAAATATTATTATTATTTTAGAATTTAAAAAAATTAAATTATTTATTATATTTTGTATAAGAATTTAAAAAAGTTATAATGATGAGATAAGATGATTTTTGTATCCAAACAATCCTAAAAATCTATCTATATATCATTTGTATAAGAAAATTATGTTACTCTTCTTCGTTCTAAATTTTTTTAATTTTAATTCTATTGAGATGATAATTTTAAATAATTTTATAAATTAATAAAAATTCATTTAAAATATCGCAAATCGAATTGAAATGGAAACAACTTTTCTCTTTGACGTTCCTAATTTTTTTGTTCTAGAAGAAATGAGAGGAGAAAAGGACCAATTCCCATGCCAATCATGAAAAATGAAGAAAAATACAAGAGGTGAGAACAATTGTTGCAAATTCTAATACTATTTATGGTTGGCCTGATTTTTTGGTTGAAAAATTTTTCTTATCAGTCACTATTCACTACCCCACAATCCCATGAGTAGCAAGAAGTTCTTTTTGATTTACCAAATACCCTGAAAAGTGAAAAATGCATAACTCACGGAACCAACCACCTTTTTCCTTTGATGGAAACATTAGGAATTAGAAAACCCTTTTTTCCCTATTTACAAATTTTCCACAAAAGTCTTTGGGCTTTCCGGCTGGCTTTAGCCTTTAGCTTTTAGGTTTGGTAAAAGCGCAATTATTGGGGGGGGGGGATTGGGTTGGTGTCAAACCACAAAGAGTGGGAGAAAATGACATTATTTTCATCTTTGTCAAACTAACTTTGCTCATTTCATTTTCAATGTTATTGGTAGATCTAATTTGTGAGTTACGACCAAATTTAAAGGGTGATTTGTTGAGTCCCTTTTGTCATTTCCACGTGTTGTTTACCTGAAAAAACCAGTTCATGATCATACAATAGTCTCTGGATAGATATATCAACCTCCTTATAAACCAACCAGATGACTTTTTTGCAAATAAAGGTTATAGTACTTTAGGGATGGTTTGAGATATAAAATAGATATTTGGACAGAAATGCAGTTACATTGGTGGATTAGATGGAGCAATAAACTCGACACTTTCGATAGTATTCTGTTGATAAAAAGACCCATTCAAGTTTTTATTTGAAGTTGAAGATCTTCAATGAAAGGAAAGATAGATATATAAAATAAGTCACAAAGAATAATAAATATTGTAAAAACCACTTGACGTAATTGTCTTTGTTTTTTCATTTGAAACATTCGAATTTTTACCCAAACTTTGAAGAATTCTTGATCATCTTTGCAGAATCCAAGCTGGCTGCAACCCTGCAAGCTTGCTTAATTCAAAATGGGGCCTACTTCTTTTTGAATAATATCATGTATACCACATCAATTGCAGTCAGAAGGGCAAATTTGAATTCTAGATATCCATCATCTCGTTAAGGTGAAATGAGATGAGATAATTTTAAATAAAAATTAAAAATTGAATAAGATATTATTAAAATATTATTTTTTAATATTATTATTATTTAAAAAAATTAAATTATTTATTATATTTTATGTAAAATTTTAAAAAAATTATAATGATAAAATGAGTTGAGATGAAATGAAATGAAACACTTTATTATCCAAACGAAACCTTAAATTGCTTTTAAAATAAAATAAAGTAGTGGAGATTTTTGTTCTTTGGCCCCTCAAAATTGGAGGTTCAAATTTAATTTCTTGAATGTTTGGCTAAATTTATGAACCAAAAAAGAAGAAAAAAGAGTAATTCGATCAAGAAACTTCAAAATTCTTTTAAACTCCAGCAAGTTTTAGCCTCTGTTTGGATATAAAAATACTATCAATTCATTTAATCACATTTCATCTCATCATTATAAATTTTTCAAATTCTTATACAAAATATAATAAATAATTTAACTCTTTCAAAATTTAAAATAATAATAATATTAAAAAATAATATTTTAATAATAATTTATTCAACTCGTTTAAAACTATCTCATCTCACTGGTCAAAAAAATTTAGCAGTCAATATCCCAAAGAAAGGTCCCCCAACCCCTTCAAAGAGACAACACAAAATTAACCACAAAGAATCCCAACCTTTGCATGAATATCAACGCACGAGACTTCACACTTCACAAATCATGCACAGGTTGAGATAACAATCTTTCAAATGCATTAATTTTCATGAGATGTGGACATTGTTGTTGTTCTCAGGACCATTGCCCAAAAAGGGACCAAATGATCAATAGCGGTCGTGCACCACTCTCATAATAAGTCATGTTTGGTGATACATACATTAATGTTTTTGAAAAGTTTTTGAACTCTCAATTCAAATATCTCTACACTAAATTTTGAAACATTCAAGATTGGTTCGATTATACAAAATTAAAATATCTTTTCTCATCTCATCTCATATAATTATTATAATTTTTTCAAATTTTTATATAAAATATAATAAACAATTTAATTTTTTTCAAATCTCAAAACAAAAATTATATGAAAAAATTATATTATAACAATATTTTATTAAACTTTCAACAAAACATCTCATCTAAATTGCAAATATCCTACTTCGATTTTCGTAACAAGCAAAAAAATAAAACAATTTTTTACATGACTCAACAAAATCTCACAAAAATTCTTTTGGAGTAATATTACATATAGTTGTAGAATACGCAAGGGCCACACAATCCTTTTGAAAAAGAGTAAAATTTATTATTAAAAAATTAATATTTTTTTTATGTAGATCTCGTATTTACTCAATATTTTCAAATAAATTACACAGCACTTATGCACTCGACCACGACTACAAATATAATTTCACATTCTTTCCATGCATGCTTATTTTTTATGGACACCACATTTTCAAACTCCGAAGAAAAACACCTCTAAATTAAAAAAACTTTCTCAATCCAAACATTAAAAAAAGCAAAAAAATCTTACATCCAAAACATTTTAAAATCTTTTAACTAGGTTTTGTCTACAAAATTACACAATCGGATGTCAATGCTCCAAAGACAAAATCATGCATAAAAAAATTAATGGAAAGTAAAGTAGGCGACCCATTCAACCAACCCAAACTAACAAGAACCACATGAACATTATCAAAAGTTTTCCCCCCAAACCGAACCCAATCCCCTCCAAACGCATTCATATTTCTTGCCGCCATGCACAAGCCCTATTAAATGAAGTGGTCCCATAATCAGCGTCCAACTGCGCCCTGATTTACACTTGGGGCCCCATCTCTTCTCAATTGTGGTTGCGATGTTATCTTCTCAGACCTTTTTTTGGAGAAATTCTTCACTTAACAAGGAACTTGGAGCTTTATTCATGTGAGGTCTCATATGATATAAATAACAATAGATGATATATATAATTTTATATTATTTAGAAATAAAAAAATTTTATTTTTTATAAGATTTTAATGAGATTTTAATTACATTATTGATTAGTTATTTTGAAATATAAGTCATATAATTTAAACCTTCTGTTAGGACGTTACAATTCCCATCTCTTTTTTTTTTCTTTTTTAAATTTCTCCGAACTTTTTTGCAAAACAGAAAAAGATCAAATGAAATTGATAGATTTAGCGTAAAATATGTGGTATTTTGATCGTATCACATTATGTCCACCAATAAAAAAATTAGATCGTTTATATTCAAGTGATCTAGTATGTAACACATCATTTATTATGAGACTTATTATATTCGTAAAAAAATCAAAATATAAATACTTTTTAATAAATGATCATAATATCTCATTTTATATTAGAATTTATTTGGATAGTAAGATGGAATGATTTTAAATGAGTTGAATAAAATATTATTTTTTAATATTATTATTATTATTATTTTAAAATTTAAAAAAGATTAAATTATTTATTATATTTTTGTAAAAATTTTAAAAATTATAATAATAAGATAAAATAAATAAGATTGTTTGTATATCTTATCTATTTTACTTAAAGAGGATCCTTATCCTGTGAAAACGGTGGTGACGTTTAACGTCACATAGATGTTAATGACTTGGATGTCATCATGTCATCCACTCACATTATCAATCAGACCCGAAGTTTACACAATTCTGTACAGACCAGCTCGAACCGACAAAAGAATCACAGGGAGCAATAAAGCCCAGATGAGTTGGGAAAACCTGAAGCCAACCTAGAAGTTCACATCCCTTTGAGAATCTGACCCTCAAAACTTACGCATGGCCCAGTAAATGACACTTCATTTTTATCACATCTGGAAACCAATCTATGTAGTTTGAGCAGTCCTCCGACAAACCCTTTAAGACGAATGACGTACTTCAAATGCTATATCATAGCCAAAGTACTGTAGCCGGATTCGCATGGCTCTCAGTCTTCGAAACGATGATTACATTTCGTTTAGTTACTCAATTCATTTTTAACTCATTATTATAATTTTTTAAATTTTAACATAAATTATAATAAATAATTCATTTTTTTTAAATCTTAAAATAATAATAATATTAAAAAATAATATTCTAATAATATTTTATCATCTTAACTCAACTTAATTCAATTTAATTTAACTCATTTCAACGTCCAAACACAAGCTTAGAATTCGAAACCTCCTCTCCTAAATTTATCGTAAAAAAAAAAAAAAAAAAAAAATCCCTATATCATAAATAGTGAGACATTTAATGGTTTTTGATGATTTTTTTTTTTTTTTTAACATCTATATGACATAATCAAAAAGCGTAGAACTTTGACTTTAGATTCTTAGAAGATATAGCTCTAATTTTCTAGACTGAAAATTTGGACAGTTCTAGTCTTCTAGATATCACGGTCCAAGGAACTTGTGTTTTCCAGCTCGCACCTCCAGGGTTTGCCGCGTATGAATGATGAGCATTCCTTGTGTAAATACTGGAATTTTATGCATCTTCCAGAGGCAGGGCCGCAGGAAGAAGATTAATAATGATGACATCATGGGGAGTAGGTTCCAACTTGGCGGATTGATAGCTTAGAATTCAACCATGCAACCTAACCATTGCTTATGACATCATATATAGAGGGTAGGTCCCAACTTGGCCGGTTGATAAAAGGCATTTAAAGCATCATACAATACTCGTATACGATTTTGAAAAGCTTCCTCAAAACCTCCATTCATGTACTGCTAAAGCTATTCGAGCCATCATCTAGCACCAGTACCATGCAGCTCAAACACCTATGCCTCATTTTACCGGCAGGGTTCAAAGAAATCAATCCGGTTGATGATGAACAAGTCCGTAAACCCGCAAAGGAAGTCGAGAAAGATGCCTATCGTGGCTGCGGCAACCACGTTCTTGCTTTGATCCGTGATTTGCTGTGCAGGGTTTATGACTCAAAGTGGATCAACTTTTGTCACCATGGCAGGCGGAGGAAACAACAATCTGCAGTGTTTCACGACACAGATGGGATACAACTTTCGGACAAGGTCGGGGCAGATAATCCAAGGATCTTTAGCTTTGCTGAGCTTTATATAGGGTCTAAGGGGTTTAGTGAGGATGAAGTACTAGGCAGTGGAGGTTTTGGCAAGGTGTATAGAGCAGTTCTACCCAGTGATGGAACTGTGGTTGCTGTTAAATGCTTGGCAGAGAGAGGGGAGCGGTTTGAGAAGACTTTCGTGGCTGAGTTGGTGGCTGTGGCTCACCTCCGCCACAGGAACCTTGTCCGGTTGCGAGGATGGTGCATTCATGAGGACCAGTTGCTATTGGTTTACGACTATATGCCCAACAGGAGCCTCGACCGCATACTTTTTAGAAGACCGGAAAATATGGGGTCAGCACCTCTCAGTTGGGAGAGGCGGAGGAACATAGTCAGAGGCCTGGCAGCTGCACTTTTCTATCTTCACGAACAGTTGGAAACTCAAATTATTCACCGGGATGTGAAGACAAGTAATGTGATGCTCGACTCCCATTACAATGCCCGGCTTGGTGATTTTGGCCTGGCAAGGTGGTTAGAACATGAACTCGAGTACCAATCCAGCAGACCCTCAACCCAAAATCATGACCAGTTTCGGCTGGCAGAGACAACAAGAATTGGTGGCACGATTGGATATCTACCTCCCGAGAGCTTCCAAAAACGAAGTGTTGCAACAGCAAAATCCGACGTTTTCAGCTTTGGGATTGTTGTTTTGGAGGTGGTGTCAGGTCGACGTGCAGTAGATCTCACACATACAGATGATCAGATAGTTCTACTTGACTGGATCCGAAGGCTGTCTGAGGAAGGAAAGCTTCTGCAAGCAGGGGATTCTCGGCTGCCAGATGGGTCTTACAAACTTTCAGATATGGAGCTCTTGACTCATCTTGCACTCCTCTGCACACTCCACAACCCAGAATCACGGCCAAACATGAGGTGGGTTGTGGAAACACTTTCAGGCAACATTTCAGGTAAGCTGCCAGCTCTCCCATCATTCCGGTCCCACCCTCTATACATCTCTTTATCCTCCCCTACAAACACTAGCACAAGCAATTCTACCACCACCAGGTCCATGACACCTAGTACTAGCACAACTGCCACATCTGCGTCATCGCACTATGTGACAGCCACCGGAGAAACCATATATGCAACTGCTGAATGTGAAAACAGAAATACAAATTCTTTGGACAGCATATATCAGCGATCAAAAAAATTTCCCTTGGTAGAGACTCCTCGAGAAATATCATTCAAGGAAATCGTTTCCGCTACTAATAATTTCTCTGAATCCCAAAGGGTAGCAGAGCTGGACTTTGGAACTGCCTACCATGGCTTCCTGGACAACCATCACCATGTCCTGGTGAAGCGGCTTGGTATGAAGACATGTCCTGCACTGCGAGCAAGATTCTCAAATGAACTCCAGAATTTAGGAAGGCTTCGCCACCGGAACTTGGTACAACTCCGTGGGTGGTGCACTGAGCAAGGGGAGATGCTAGTTGTCTACGATTACTCAGCAAATCGCCTTCTAAGTCATCTGCTTTTCCATCATGTTCATAGATTTGACCACTCTATCCTGCAGTGGCGTCACAGATACAACATAATCAGATCGCTTGCTTCTGCCATTCTTTATCTTCATGAGGAATGGGATGAACAAGTTATCCACAGAAACATTACCTCATCCGCCGTTATTATTGATCCAGACATGAACCCAAGACTTGGTTGTTTTGCCCTAGCCGAATTCTTGACACGAAATGAACATGGGAATCATGTAACTGCTGACTCAAGCAGATCAGTTTGTGGGATATTCGGTTATATGTCACCAGAGTATATAGAATCGGGTCAAGCAACTCCCATGGCAGACGTCTACAGCTTTGGCATTGTGGTGCTTGAGGTGGTTAGTGGACAGATGGCGGTGGACTTTAGGCGGCCGGAGGTTCTATTGGTGAAGTGGGTCCTTGAATTTGAGGCACGGAGAAGACCATTTGAAGAACTGGCTGATATAAGGTTGAATGAAGAGTACAATCACAAAGAACTTATGAGATTGGTAAAACTAGGAATTGCCTGCACAAGCTCCAACCCACAATTAAGACCTAGCATGAGGCAAATAACAAGTATACTTAATGGGAATGACGACTGCTTTGTGAGTGCAGGGCAAAGAGAGAGCAGGGAAGAATGGAAAGAAAGAAATGCAAGCTCTGTGTCATTAATCAACAGGATCCAAGCTCTAGGAATACAATGATAGTCAACGAAGTAACATTAAGGAGTGAAAATAGATAGTGTTAACTGGATTCTGATAGCTGAGGAAGTTTCTATGTGGCTTTTGTTTCTATAATTATTTTGCCCACAGTTTCATTTTTAAGCTTTTTGTACACTGTTTAGGCAGATTTTGTTTACAACCAAAAAGAAGCATGTCTTCTTATGTACCTTTTGTGATAATGTAGCGTGCTCTAGTTATATCTAAACGTCTGCAATATCCATTTCAAAGAACAATAGATTTACAGAAATCTAACAAAATAAACATCAATATATATCATTGTAATTTATAAAACGGCATAAAGTTCAAACACCTAAAAAGAAATCTTAAATGATGAAGACTAGAGACAATATTTAAGTCTTTACATATTTGAGAGGCTTTAGAAATATACGCAAATGTAATCTGACCTCATCAGTCTTTACATCCTGTTAATTTCAACCTGTCCTCTTTTTGTTTAAGTTCCTGTATGAGGCACTTCTTCATCCGTGTCAATCCCAACCCAATTGATGAAAGCAAAGAGGAACTCCCTGAAACTGACCTTCCCATTGCTGTCCCAGTCCATTTCTTCTGCATTAATTCAAACAGAAAAAAACATAAAAAGTAAGAATACAATATTGAGGCGAAGAATAGAAAAACAAATAAAACAAAAGCCAAAGTATAGCCAGTGAAGCAATTTATACTGAATCGTGTCCGGGTTATGTGTGAAGGAGATTTCTCCCGAGGAGAGGGATCTTTAAATGCCTTGACCATGTCACTCTTATTCAGCTTTCCATCTCCATTCTTATTGAGAAACAAGAATACTTCAATTATGGTATCAAACGTTGCTTCAAGCTGTGGTGAGCCCAACCTTGACGTCTGAAAAAAAAAAAAATCCAAAGCACTTACATATATTGTTCAGCACAAAATTCCCAACCACATGCTTTGTTCTAAGAAAACCAAAAGGATCAATAGAAGCGTATTGTGAATACAGTATGGGAGGAAGAAGGCCCCTTCAGGAGATAGATAAGACAAAGAAGAACGATAAACTCGTTGAATTGTATCCCTTCACTGCCATCAATGTCGCATGAACGGAAAAGATCCTCAACCTCCCCCTCCATCAGATGGAGTTGCAGTTTCTGTAAGCATTTATTTAGTTCATCTCTGTCAATTGTTCCACTAGAGTCTTCATCTATGAGAGAGAAAGAAAGAGAGTTACTTTACAATAGACATTAATGATAACAACTTGAAAGGGGGAAGAGCTTTGGAAATGGGAATCAACCCAGTCTTACTCTTATATTTTTCAAACCATCTCTTAGCTGAGGGAACTTCATAATTATGCTGTCAATTGACTTGAAATTATGATGTCCTGAGGAGCCTTTTTTGGCCTCAACCATTTTCCTTTCGAGCTTCGCATCCAATCTCTTCTACTTGTTTGGTGAACGAAAACGGCAAAGCATGCTTCCTAGTTTGATGGATAAAGACTTCAGACAAAGCCAGGGGTGAGATGTTCCTTTAAATGAGACAAAATGAGGAATCAATTCAAGCTCAACAATCAACATATACCCAGATCATGTCTGCATGTCTTACATCTTAGTTGTTCTGTCAGTTACATAACATGAAATTAACCACATTATATAACCATATAATGTTTTCAGTCATCACACAAATTCGAGCAAGAATCAAAACGCTGACAGATTATTCAAGCTTCCGACAATATCAGTACCATTGTCTGGCATTACAATGAAGAATGTTTTGATGCAGACGAATTTTTACAATTTGGAAACTGTAATTTTCTATCTTACCTTATGCATGCTCTACCAATCATGCTTACTTCAACATATGGTATCAAAGCCACCTAGCAAGGTCAGCTATGTGTAACAACTTAGGGAAAGCGCCAACCCACATAGGCACTATCATCTAAAAGGACTTGTCAATTTCAAGCTTCCCTATAAGCATTTACAGAGCCCATTTTCACTAAGTAGCCAATGTGGGCTTTAACACCCATGACTACCTCCATAACCTAACCACACTATGTGGCTTATTCATATTCCCAATGTGGCACTGAAGTGCTACGTAATTTGTGAAGAAACATTACAAAAAGACCTATCAAACTTGTGAATTATGATGTTCCATTCACATTAATTGCATAAAAAATATCTAGATATATAAATAAATTCTCTAAAACATCCATTACATCACATCCAGTAATAAATCCTAACTCAATGGATGAGAAGCATGAATCTGGAAGAAAACAAAATGGCGTAGAAACATAGGATATTCTTGTTTCAAAAAGGGTACATGGTTGTTGGTTTTAAGGGAATTTATTTTTACAAGTGTTCCAAAAAGAAGGGTGCACGATTTTAAATCTATTGCATCAGTTTTGACCATGTTATCAGTAAGTGAATTTGTTTGAGAGCTATTGACCAGCACTACAACTTTCCACCCCTTCTCTACATCGAGCAAAGGTTAAAAGAAACTTATTGACCACACGCTTGATATGAATATCTTATAGCTAAGTTCATATTTTGACAAAAATCACAATCATGATACTCTACATCCCTCAATCTTGCTATGAATATGTTGTATGGCTAACCTAACTTACCAACTTGTAAAGTTCTCCATGGAGAGAGTCGTCATACCTGCTACTTTTGTCTATTTTGTCGAGTTTTTCCATATTTTCTATTTATTGCATACATAATTTCTAAAGCATTTCCTTTGTTCTTCTTATTAAGCCACCTTGGCCATTTCTCTAGTAAAGTTTATCGTTTACCCATTCTTGGCAAGCATTATTTTTCACTATTACTCAAAAAACACCCTTGGTTTTATATTCTTTTAATTTTCAAAAGCCCTTTCTCTTTATCTTCTTCCCTCTTGCGAATCTCATCTCTGTCAACATCTGAGCTTTTCTTCTACATTTTTTATTCATTTTCATTTGCGAACCCACCCCCCGCCCGCGCGGGTTCTCCCCATGATGCTATATAACTTTATAACCTACAAAATCTGATATAGAAAACAAGATGTTGATCTAACGTCAAATCTAATATGGAGACATAATCAACAATTTTCTTGGGGTCCTTCAGGTGATGTTGTTCAGAGCAAGCGGCAGCTACTTAGGTGATGCCGAAAAGGGTAATCGACCTCATAGCTTCTTGGAGAGGCATTCGAGGCAATTCTCAAATTGCTTCAATATGGAAAATGGTTCCAATATGTTTATGGTGGTGCATTTGGAGGGAGAGGAATGAAAGAAGTTTTGAAAGATCAAGAGCAGTCAATGGATGAGCTTAGAAACTTATTTTTCAGTACTTTACTCCATTGGTTGATTGTAATTGATTTTCATGGCATGACGTTTCATGAATTCCTTATATCGCTAAATTAGCACACTTAGACATTGCTCATGTATATGTCCCATATACTTGGGCTCTTGCCTACTCTTATGATCAATAAAATCTTGTGCACCAATAAAAAAAATAATGCAAATCCCAGTTGCTTACCAATTCAGTAGGGGATTGGTGCAGAGAACACCAAGGTGCCAACGGGTATGTGCCATTGGTGGTAGGAAGCCATCCTACGATTATAAGTCCAGGTAACTGATCCATTGCTCCTTCTCTGGGATTCACATTAATTACTTTAGTGGTAGGTCTTTAATTATGTTTCATATGCATATAGGTATTACTATTTATTTTCTTGGGACTCTGAGAAAGGGAAACCTTTAGATGCGTGAGAGTCTTGATACACTTTGAAGTCTTTAAACTTATAATGGTATTTATGTTGTATTCTTTTTGTTGCAATTTCCTTGTTCTTCATTTTGGGTTTCTTTTTGCAATAATTTTATTTGAAGATTTAATGGGTAATTGTTTGCTCTCTTTTTTCTCCCTCTCTCCCTCCCATTCCCCTGTAGATAATGATGATGTCTAGCCAAATTAACTAAATAATTATGCATATTATTTTCATTAAGTAATTTTAATAATTCCCACGCAATCCATAGGTGACTAGTTATAATTTATTATGATTTACTTATTGATGATTATGCCATTTATGAAGGTCATGGCCACAGCTGTTAGTCTGGAATATTAAACCACCACAATTCCAACCACTCAAATCTATGAATCTTCCACTGATTCATAATTCAGAAACTTACCTCTATACTCATCAATTGTCCACTGATACATAACTATTAAGTGATCTCACTGTTGTACATGATTTCTCAGTTACTCCTAAATTTTCAACCCAACAATCCTATTGCATGTTGTAAAGAAAAAAGAAGAAAGGGGGAAAAAAGCAAAATACTTGGAAAACAATTAATTTCTTATTGATCAATCTTTTCAAGGCCTAACTCTTTTTGCCTTAAACGATAGGAGGAAATAATCTGTGAAGTAAATATATCTTGGGAAATATGGCAATCATATTTTATGTTTTCTCAACTTAGTGATCACATGATGCAAAAGAAGAAAGATTCAAAAATTACAGTTACAATTTAAAAAAATAATAATAATAATTCGAATTCAGAAGCTTCTGGAGAGAATGAATCATTATATGTGTTTGTGTGTGCATGCACTCCCACAATTAAAACTCAAATCAGTTCAGTCAATAACAAAAAAATACACCCATATGAAAGAAATTATACAACCCCAGGTAAACAACTCAAAAGAAATATGATCACGATTCACGCTCTGTCTTGCAACAGTACTATACAAAAGAACAAAGAAAATATTAAATAGATAATTTAGCCAAATAAACAACAAAAGGACTGGACGATTCCACTGAACAACTATATCTAACCAACTTCACATTAACCCAAACTCATGCACAGCCGAAACCCAAAAAAACAAAAAAAAAAAAGTTTTAAAGATGAGTAATCAAACCCAGGAGTTTTTCTAGCATTCTCACATCTTTCTTTCGGTTTTCAGTATTAGTCTAACATTGGAACAAAATAGTTCATATATTAAGAGCAAAAATGAAAAATTGGCAACTAAGGGAAAAATAGAGAAAGATCACTCACCTGAAGAAACTTTCATGATGTGAAAGAGGGAGAAGCTAGCCGCCAAGAAATAACAAATATACCAAAAATTGGAAGCGCCCAGAAAGCAAAAGAGGAAAGTATAGGTAATTAAAGAGAGAAGAAAAACGGGTGTTCCTATATCTAAAGCAAGTGGAGATGCCACTATTACATTTGACAAGAAGCAGCTCTGAATATGCCTCTCTTTTCAAGGGAACTACTCACCCTTTTTAAGCTTGTCATCGAGACGCCACCATTGAAAGGGCATATACACCCCGCTTGCGTGAGCTTGACTGTAGTTCCACCACCTTTTCATTTTTATGTTTATTTTCGAACGATGGTAGCGTAGGTCCTCCGGTAAGTTTTCAATTGTTTAGCTAAAAACTTGAAAAAGATACTGATAGGCCTACTTCCTACTATTAATTTATTAAGTCTTTTATTTTTTTTATTTTATTTTTACTTTTAAGAAAATAATTGTTAGTAAAATTGTATATTTTTTTAATTTTTTCTTAATAATTAAGGGTGTTAAAAATATACTTAAAAGAAAATAATAATAAAATAAAAATTTTAAATACACTAAAGAATAGTAAAAATGCATTAGGAGGGTAATAAGCCTATTATTATAATTATTAAATTTTTTAGAATTTCTATTGAAAATTTAAAGAAAATCGAAAACAAATGTGATCTCTACGTTTTAAGAAATGATATTTGCAATCATAGAATGCACAAACGATGTGCACTCCTTTTTGAGTAAATATGAGACTCACGTAAAAAATTAGATTTTTAATAGTAGATCCCACTATTTTTCAAAATGATTATATGACGCTTGTATAACTCATAACTGTATTTGACATTACTCATATTTACCATTTTGCTATCCAATATCTTACTCCCGTTTGGATAATGAGTTAAAATGAGATAAGTTGAGATAATTTGTAAATAGTAGTGAAATTGTTGAGTTAAAATGAGATAAGATGATTTTTAAAATTTTGTGTATTTGGAGATAGAAGTAAAATGAAATAGTTTTAAATTTTTGGAGATTTGATAGTTGTGGATACCAGTCATTGCATAGTGTTTATAATGATTGAGTTTTATTTATAAATAAGTAATAATAATTTTAATAAATTACGTACTTAAAAAATCTTCAAATTACATAATTAATATATTTATAAATAAGCATATAATAATACACATTAATATGAATAAATATCTGTGAGCAGTACTATTCCTCCAACTATCCTTCCTCATCAAAGGTCATTGAGACGAGAGCAGCGATACGGATCATGGTGAAAACGTAGTGCAAGGATATTTGGGCCCCTGGTAACCAAGCCCATGACTAAGAAACAGGCCCAAAGCTTTAGCTTAGGGTTGAGAGGGCCACGACCGAATAGCCCATAGCCATGACCACGTGTCAGATAACTCCCAAAGAATAGGAGGTATGATCCACAGTTGGATGCGATCACCTTCGAGAAGATAACTCGTACGAAACAAGAGATATCTTCCTTAGTTAGTAAGTGATCATGAAGAATACGCACACGGAAATGGTAATTAGAGTCAGTTGCCATCACGCCACGTTCATGTCCTCCTATAAATAATCTATGAGAGGTAAAAAACACTTCACTTCATTTTCACATATATTTATTCTCATATTGTGTTACTGTCTTGAGCATCGGAGACTCTCCAGAGTAAATAGTGCCGCCTCTTTATTGTCACTGGTCATCCGTACGGTTGGTGGTGTGAAACACATCATTTACAGTGACGCTATCTGTGGGATCTTTTTACAGACATTAACGTGATTTTTACATGCCAACCGTTACGCGATCACACGTGCACCGGGATCCAGAAACAAGCATGACGGAAGTAGAGACAAAGTTAGCAGAAACAGAAGAAAGGTTGAAACAGATGATGGCAGTTGTCGAGCAACTGCAAAAGGAGAACAAGGAATTGAAACGACAGAAGGATAACCACCTAGCCCAAAACGGGTAGGTTGAAGGAGATGCACACAATGCGGAAGGGGTAAATATCAAAGAGATAGAGAAGAAAAGAATGCACGACAAATTGCACAGTTTGGTTGACAAGTACAAGGAGATGGCAAAAAGGATGGGCGGTTCCTCTTCCGTGGGGTAGCTCCTTACTCGTACAGATCTCCCTTATAGCGAGGAGGTCATGACGGTACCACTACCATCTAAATTTAAAGTGCCTCAAATCAACTTATATGATGGATCTAAGGATTCTGTTGATCACCTCGAAAATTTCAAAGCACATATGACCCTTCACGGTTTCCCCGGAGAGGTGGCTTGTCATGCCTTCCCCCTAACATTGAAGGGGATAGCATGAGGCTGGTTTGGAGCCCTATGCCCCAGATCCATTGGCAGTTTTGAGGAGCTAGTAAAACAGTTTCTCACGCAATTCAAGGCAAGTAGAAGGCGTCATAAGCTAGCTACCTATCTACTGACCATAAAACAAAAGGAGGGAGAGAACCTGAAGGCTTACCTAACACTCTTCAACAAAGAAATGCTTACCATGAACGACCAAGATGAAAAGATTACCTTGGCCACCCTCCTGGGAGGAATCTGGCCCCGAAGCCCGTTGATGGCTGAATTGGCCAGGAGAACTCCATCTACCTGCAGGGAGTTCATGGATCGAGCAGATAACTTCGTGAATGCAGAGGACACATTACAGGCTCTCTTGGAGAAACAGAAGAAGAAAGCAAAACGGGAGAACAAGAACCAGAATAATTCTAAAGACAAAGACAAAGGAACAAACGGTCGAGGCCACCAGGATGATAAACGCAACCGATACACTAGTCACCAGGACCAGGGGCGCCACTTGATCCACAACAACCACAATGTTCAGGAGAACAGCAGGGCAACAAGGAAGGAAGAACACTCACCATGCAAGGGTCAGCGCCACTGCACATATCACCGAACCAACTCCCACTGGACCGAAGATTGCATCACTCTAAAGAAGTGAGTCGAAGAGATGTCTGGAAGTGGGGAGCTTGAAAGGATGTTGGCTGATTACATCAAGCCATGGAGGGAGGAGAATCTCCAACGAGAGCAAAGGCGAAGTAGAAGCCCTAAGCACCAAAAGCGAGAAAGGCAAGGGAGGAATAACTCTCCTCGGCCAAGGAGAGACCAAGAGCAAGCCCCCTTGGAGAGATCCGCACGATAGCGGGCGGCTATGCTGGGGGCGGAGCCACGACATCTAGTAGAAAAGCTCACGCCCGTAGGGCAAGGTATCACAAAGTATATATGGCAAACAAGCCATGCAAATACCACAGGACGGGGGCAAACCCGACCATCTCATTTGGGGATGAGGATTGTGAAGGGATTATGTACCCCCATGATGACGCCTTGGTAGTCACGCTACTGATAGCCAACTACACGACCAGGTGAGTCTTAGTTGACAACGGGAGTTCAGCCAACATCCTGTTTTGGGACGTGTTCACTAGAATGGGTATTAACCCTGACAGACTGCGACCATCACCTTCTCCGCTCAAAGGGTTCTCGAGAGAAGCCGTTCAACCCATTGGCGCTATCATGCTTCCGGTTACAGCGAGGCAAGGCGCCCAATCGGTCACCAGCATGACGGACTTCCTGGTGGTCAAAGCTTCATCCTCCTATAACGTCATATTAGGGCGCCCAACCCTCAACAACTTAAAGGTGGTGACCTCTACTTACTACCTTAAAATGAAGTTCTCAACAGAAACAGGAGTCAGCAAAGTTCGAGGTGAGCAGATACTGGCCTGAGAGTGTTATGTCCAGGAGTTGAAGGCGGGGGCACCGGAAGTCTGTTTGGTGGATAGTTTAGGGGAGCAACCACCACCACTACCTTGGGTAGAAGAGAAACAAGACATAGAAGCCAAAGATAAGGGCAATCTACTACAGGCCGAGGCCAATGAGCATTTGGAGATCGTAAAGTTGCACCCAGACTGCCCAAACGCCACCACAAAGGTCAACACGAAGCTCCCACCGGAATATCGAGAGGCTCTAAAGCAGCTGCTAATCGAACACAGAGATGTGTTCGCTGGAGCCATGAAGACATGACAGGAGTTGACAATACAGTCATAGAGCACAGCCTATGCGTCAGCCTAGAGGCCAAGAAAGTACAGCAGAAAAGGAGGTCGTCCAGCACAGAGAATTGCACGGCCATAGCGAAGGAGATCGACAGGCTTTTAGTGGCGGGTTTCATCAGGGAAGCGCACTACCCCGAATGGCTCTCCAATGTAGTGCTCGTTAAAAAAGTCAATGCTAAATGGAGGATGTGCATGGACTTCACCATCCTCAACAAAGTTTGTCCCAAGGACAGCTTCCCACTCCCTCGAATTGACACCATTGTAGATGCCACCATGGGGCACAAATTTTTAAACTTTATGGACGTCTACTCAAGGCATAATCAGATCAGGATGAATAAAGCAGATGAGGAGAAAACAGTGTTCATAACTTATAGAGGACTTTACTGTTACCGAGTGATGCCCTTCGGGTTGAAGAACGTTGGGGCAACATACCAAAGGTTGGTCAATTGAATTTTCAAGCACCAAATCGGAAAGACCATGGAGGTATACGTAGACGACCTACAGGCGAAGAGCAAGGAAGCCACCCAACACCGAACGGACCTTAGGGAATCCTTCGCAGTGTTACACGAATACAAGATTTGAACCTAGCTAAGTGCGCGTTCGGGGTGAACTCGAGTAAGTTCTTGGGGTTCATAGTCTCAGAGAGGGGAATTGAAGTCAACACTAAGAAGATAGAAGCGATCTTTAACATAGTGCCGCCCTGAACTATCAACGACGCCCAACGACTAGCAGGAAAAGTGGCCGCCTTAAACAGGTTAATGTCGAGGTACACAGATAAATGCTTCACTTTCTTCCGATTCTAAGGACTAAAGCACTAAAGCAGTACCTGACCAATCCGCCCCTGTTGAGGCAAAGTGGCCGCCTTCCAAGAACTAAAGCAATACCTGACCGATCCACCCCTGTTGAGGCAACCTAAGCAGGGGACATCATGTATGTTTACTTGGTGATATCCCCCAATGTTGTGTCCACATTCCTAGTGAACGAAGATGAAGGAATCGGGCGCCAGTCTATTACACCAGTCATGCACTAAGGGTCACCGTGGTCAAGTACCCACGGATGGAGATGCTAGCGTTTGCACTAGTGGTAGCCACCAGAAGGCTGCAATCGTACTTCTAAGCCCACCCAATCAAGGTATTAATAAAACATCCTCTCGGGAGAGTACTACAAAAGCCGAACTCCTCAAGAAGACTAGTTGAGTGGTCAATAGAGCTTAGTGAGATTGAAATCGACTATGCACCAAGAATTGCAATCAAGGGCCAAGCCCTCGCAGATTTCGTCGTCAAGGTTTCCCAGCAGAGGTCACGTCGCCATCCCCCGGCCAAGCCTGGACAGTCTTTGTCGACGGCTCCACCTGCCTATTAGGGGGAGGCATTAGGATTCATATCATCACAGAAGCGGGTCGAGAGCATCACTATATGGCAACGCTCACATTCAAGACCACCAATAATGAGGCAGAGTATGAAACCTTAATAGCAAGACTATCCGCCGCCAAGGCGCTTGGCGCCAGGCAAGTCATAGTAAAAGTTGATTCTCGGATAGTGGTGAACCAGGTAACACGGGCCTACGCCACCAAAGGGGAGAAGCAAAAGAAGTATCTCGAGCAGGTACTCGCGCTTCGCGACCAGTTCGAGTACTTTTCCACAGTTCAAGTTCCAAAGGCAGACAAATTCAGTGGCAAACAGGTTGGCGAGAGCGGCATCAGCAAAGGATGACACAGAACTGCCATGGGAGGTACAGAAGAGTTGATTGAGGTACTAGCCATTGGGATCCCAGTAACACATGTGGGCCTCGGAACACCAGAGTGGGCCAATGAAATAGCAAACTACCTAGAAATAGGGAAGCTCCCCGAAGGCAAGGAGGCGACAAGGAAAGTCAAGAGAAAGGCAGCGTGGTTTGTCAAAATCAGCTACATTTTGTACAAGAAGGGTTTCACAACCCCTTACTAAGGTGTATCTCACCCGAAGAAGCGCAGTACATCCTCTCAGAAATACACGAAGGCGTCTATAGTAACCATTCAGGGGGAAAAGCCTTGGCAAGAAAAGCCCTAAGGACAAGGTACTATTGGCCTAACGCCCTCAAAGATGCCAAACAGTTTACCTAAAGATGTACGCAATGTCAAGCGTACACCCCAGTCCCGCACTGCCCACCAAAAAAATATCCTCCATCACCACCCCATGGCCCTTCACCCAATGGGGGGTCGACTTTGTAGAACTGTTCCCACCAAGAAAGGGCAGGGTGAAACACATGATAGTGGCAGTAGATTACTTTACGAAATGGGCGAAAGTAGAAGCTCTAGCCACCATAACAGTTAAAGCCGTCACCAGGTTCTTATGGAAAAGTGTCGTGTGCAGATTTGGGATCCCCAACACTATAATCTCCGACAACGAAAAGCAGCTCGATTCAGAGCATTATAGGGCGTGGTGCAAGGAACTTGAGATAAAGGTGAGATATTTATCGCCCAGGCACCCTCAAGCAAATGGATAAGCAGAATCAATAAATAAGTCTCTACTCGGGATTTTGCAAAAGAAACTGGGCAACCAAAAAGGCAAGTGAGTAGAAGAGCTCCCAGGAGTCTTCTGAGCCTATAAAACTTCGGTGAAATCCCAACAGGGGAGACACCTTTCACTTTGGCATTTGGAAGTAAAGCAGTTGCCCCCATGGAGGTTGGCTTGCCCACATACCGGACCAACCACTTCGACCAAGCGGAGAATGACCAGGCTCTCAAAGAGCAACTAGACCTACTCGAAGAAGTAAGAGAGGAAGCGAAAGTCTAAAATATCCTCAGTAAGAGCAAAGCCAAACAATACTTCAACAAGTGGGTCAAACCTAGATCGTTCAAGGTTGGTGACCTGGTCCTGAGAGAAACAAAGGTCACAACCCAAGATGAAGGGAAGCTCGGCCCACGGTGGGAATGGTTCTACGTAGTAGCTGCCAGCAACCGTCCAGGGTCATACCGGCTCAAAGACAGCAAAGGAAATGAGCTACAACACCCATGGAATGCCGAACACCTAAAAAGGTTTTACCCATAAAAAGTTTATTTTCCTATGCATTTATTTTAAAGACAATTTTTTCTTTTCGAAATGTACATTTTGATGGAACTCAAGGCAATAAAAACGGGTAAGCATTTGGCCCATTACAATTCAAAACGGACGTGGAGGTCAGAAGACCCCATGACCCTTTCAACAATTAGCCACCAAATATCAAGTTATACACTCGTGGTGCAACCAAAACGGGCACACAAGTCAGAAAACCCCACACCCTCTCAACAATTAGCCACCAATGGTAGAGTTATATACTCGCAGTGTAACCAAAATGAGCGTAGAGGTCAGAAGACCCCACAAGTCGTCATTCAAACTAGATAGTAGAGCAAGGTAAAAAGACGTGGAGGATTGAGGCTAAAATCCAATCTAGGAAACTCACAGAAACCAAGCACCCAAGGAGCAAAAGCAAAACTACATGGAGTAACAAAGCAGGACAATTGTTTAGAACCAATCTAAAAGTTACCACCCAAAAGTTACACGCAAAAACAAAAGGCCAATTCGAGGGCCAAAAAAATAAATTGTCCAGATACAAGATCCAAAGAATACGAATGACCTAGAGGAGGGCAGTAACTACAAAAAGCCCAAAACAGGGGCCCAACACTCATCACAAACAAATGAAAAATTCACTCTGGCAACAGGGGACGTGGGAAGGCGTTAGGCATCGCATTGCGACCCAAGG
The DNA here is from genome assembly GCF_004785595.1 of Juglans microcarpa x Juglans regia. Classification (NCBI taxonomy): domain Eukaryota; kingdom Viridiplantae; phylum Streptophyta; class Magnoliopsida; order Fagales; family Juglandaceae; genus Juglans; species Juglans microcarpa x Juglans regia. Next base: position 20,419,817 of record NC_054594.1, on the reverse strand, counting down.
CATCTGCATACTGGACTGCAGCAGCATCTGGTTCGAACTCCTTCAAAAACTCCTCAAAACAAGCCAAGGATTGGCCAACAAATGCGCTTGCAAACGATTCAGTCCCGCCCCGTACCCGTATCCAAAATCCTGGTCTCGAATGGCCTTGGCGGTGGACAGTTGAGGGTGCATATGAACAATCTTATTGTTTGCAGAAACCAGCTTGGACTCCAACCTTTCCTGCGCCCACTATAGCTCTTTCATTTGCGCAACCAACTTGACCACATTCGCCAGCGTTTGGTCTTGGCGAGCGTCTACCGCTTCACTCTCCTTTTTGTACTTATTATATCTGGCCTGCGCATGTGACAAGTCCACTTGCAGCTCGGCTATCTTCGTGTCCTTATCACAGCGCTCCTTCCAGAACGCCTCTTTCTTCTGAGCCAACTCCTTAGTCACTTTCTCGCGCTTCTGTTTAGTGAAAGCCAAGGCTGCAACCGCATCTTGACATTTTCTTTCAGAATTAGCTCGGGATCTGTAGCGCCCGTCCTTGTGGTGGGATTTTTTATAAAATGATTTTAGAAATGACGACGGGAATTACCGTCCGATTTAAAACTTTTTACTTACATACCCAGGGTGCGAGACTCTACGTTATAAAATAAAATGTGTTTTGAGAATAAAAGAGATTTATAGTGGAAAATATAAATCTTTAAATAAAAAGGCCTCTCATACAATTAAAACTTCATGCCTAGACTTCCATGCTTTTTCCCTTGGGCCGTGTCCGTCCTGACGCATACTGCTCATTGGGTTCCTGTGGGGGGAGGGGCATACATAAAAACTAAAATGAGTTGATGACTCGTAAGCATTACTTCATACAATTAAAATATACTAACATAGGTTTTCATTCATGCATTCATCATTCTACATATACTATACGTACATGCATACATGCATTCTTTGAAAACATCATTGGACGGAATTTTTTTTTTAAAATGGACGGGATTTTTCTTTAAAAAGGGATTTCTTTTCGTAAAACGTGTCTCCCGTCAGTGTCTTCACTTCTTCAAGAGTGTGATGCCTTCATACATTCATTCTTATCACTTTCATTGGCCAGTACACACTGTTACGCTCCTTGTGTTGGGGTTAGCAGTCTTCTTTTAGACCCGAACTCCGCTCGTGGCCATGGGTTAGGAATCCCTTTTCAGTCAGGGGGCAGCACTGGGTGCACTACCAGTACTACTTACCCGGCATTGCAATCTGCCCATTCATTGGTACCATTTCCATTCATTCATGTAGCCGTCACGTATTTTCATACAGTAAACGTTCATTTCATTCAGTCATTTCTTTTTAGTTTAGTCATTTTCATTTAGCAGTTCTTTCATGGGAAAACATCATTTAAAAGCATGGGCTGAAACATCGTCTTTCATGGCATCAATAAGCATCAATTCATGGCATCCATAAAAGCATCAGTTCATAGAGACATTTTAAAACAACATACATAAAAACCTCAACATTTCTTTTCTTAAAAAATACATACAATAGATACAGCGTATAGTCATTCATTCATGTGCGTACAATTAATACTTTTGAGTGCATAAAAAAGGGCTACCAAGGAAGGGTCGTACATACTTATACCTTTGAACACTTAGCATGCTTTCGTAAAAATATTGTTTCGTAAGGCATCATAAAAGAAAAACGTATCGTTTTCATTTTTGTATATTTTAGAAAACTCTATAAGAGTATAAACATAATACTTACCTAGACTCTATGCTACTTTCATATCATGCAGTCCGTTCATGTGCGTGTTAGATGGCAACATACATGCATACACATAACCTTGACGTCATTCTCTATCTAATGCATAAGCAACTTAAACTAGAAATAAAGTTATACTTCACTTGGAACACTCTCCTTCTATCTCGTACTCTTACTTGCCCTTTACTATGCTAAAACTTTCGGGGTTCTCCTTACGGTCACTATCTCTTCCAAACTCGACGTTCTACTTTGAGTGCTCACCCACTAAAGTGAACCCATGATTCATATTAGGATTTAGACACTAGGACCTTCGTCTTACTCTTTCTGTTAACCACATTCGGATGTATGATTCCGACCGACGTAATCATGCATCCCAATCCTAGACAATACACCTGTCACTGCCTTCGTGCACCTTAACCCATACTAAATCCTTATTCTCATCCATACATGCCACACGACTCTAAGCCAACCCTGAGGCTTAAGCACCATGCAACCATGATTAGGACAGATTACCAATTACATATGGTGAATCCATCCAGCACATGTGTCTTACCAGATTACACATGTACCTTACCCCTTTATCACCTAAGACCAACATATAACACGTTGATCACCTGCTTGTATAAACAAGCACCATACTTCGATACCAACCTTCTCTTAACCCGGCTAACATGACTTTTCATGCTACCCGTCCCTTTTGACAGTTCATCCCAACACTTAACACGACAAGACTCCGTTCACAACTATACCTTATGTCACGTTGTATAGCTAGAGACTACTCTCAAGCTACACAGTGACCTTGTCACGTCATCTGACATCTCGCTACGTCATTTCTACGCCAACTCCTAACTCATCACGAGTACAGTCCCTCACGTACTCCTATCACATTGTGACATCTCGTCACGTTCCTGCTACGTCATTCTTACACTAACTTCTCACCCATCATAAGCATGACTGCCAGTAACCATGTCACTTAGTGACATTCCCCAGTCATGCTTCCACTGCGCACTCTTACACTTGTTCTGCCACTTCACACATACTCTCAACCATAAGTCAATCACGGCGACACCTATCACCTTAGACTACAGGCCACATCACAGCCACTTTGAGACACTGGTCCACGGTTTTCGACGCTACTCATCACGCTCTACGCCCATCAATCACCCAATCATCCTTATCTCTGTGACACGCCACACGGTGTGTCGTTTCACCTCATGGACTCCACGCTTACTCCATTCACACACGCTACAACCCATCACCATTACGGCATACGAGTCATATAGTGCCTCACTCCATCACATGGAGTATACTCCACATGTACTCCCTTCATATACGCTACGCCACATAGAGTACACTCAACGTGTACTCTTCTCATTCCACACTACGCCAGGAGGTTATATTTTACATATACTCTCCTTATCCCACACTACGCCACGAGAGTACACACTCTCTTCCCAATCCACATGTCACCACGCCACCATTACAGCATAGTTCACAACACTACACAACACAATTCCCAACTATGCCCAACATTTCACTACACAGAAACGCCGACACTTCATATACATAGCACATCACATCTCCATACTACACAGCGAACTCCACAAATATCAACAACATAGTCCACAACCTAACCAATCAACTAATAACATAAATAACGAGGGATAGAGGGTTATACCATCGATGGGCTAACCCGTGCGTTGCTCACTGACTGTCATGATCAATGACGTCGAAAGGGTCATACATGACGGCTAACCCACATACAGTAGTTGTCACCATGTATGGTTGCGGTTTGGGCTTAGGGCTAGGCTAGAGGAGGCCAAGGGAGGCTGAAGGTGGTCTCATGGCGGCTGGGGTGGCGAAGCGATGGGTTTCCAAGTGGAAACCCGTGTGTCTCAAAGCATGAGAAATGGAGAGGGGCTTGGCTGGTCACGACTAGCCATGAAGGGGCTTAAGGGGTTGCTGGTGAAGCTATGCTGGCGAGGTGGAGGCGGCACGACGGCCTATGGCGGCAGATCTAAGCCAATAGGTGGAAAGGAGCTGTGAAAGAGTGAGAGAGAGTGAGAATGCGTGAGGGGTAGATCGAGGCTACCGGTGGTTGGGGTAGGCCAATGGTGGCCAAAGGAATCTCGAGACGGTGGCTGGCCGCGGTGGGTGGTGGTGGAAAGGAGAGAACCCGTGCGTGAGGGAGGGAGAGAGCCCGTGCGTGTGGGGGAGGCTATAGGCCTCGGGTCAAGGGGAGGAGGAAGAGGGAAGGAAGGAGGAGCTCATGGAGGCGCTTGGTGGTAGTGGGTGGCCGTGCAGGGCGCACGGAAGAGAAATGGGTTTTACCCATTTCGGCTAACTTACCGTGAAAAGAGAGGGAGAACTGCACGTAGGGTTCACCAGTGGAGGGAAGGAGCTCACCAGCGCGAGGGGTTACCGGTGGTGGTGGAGGTGAGGCTAGGAGCGCATGGCGGCACCGGGTTGGGCTGAGGGAGAAATGGCTAGGAGAGGGGCAGCGTGCGACATAAGAGAGAGGGAGGAGAGAGAGAGGGAAGGGAAAAGTGAGGGAGAAAGAGAGAGGCTTGGTTATTTAATCCAGTCCCTCATCTTGGGATCCTCAAAACGATCTAACGGTAGGGAATTAAAATACTGATTTGAAAATGCATAAACATTAACTTATTTAAAAGCACTGAGAGGAATTAAGGAAAAATATTATTTAAACTAAACTTTAGTTTATAAAATAATATTCCTTCATCATTAATAAAATGATGAAGTCTTATTTAATATCTTTAAAAGAATAAACCATTTAATTAATTAAAGCTTTCAACATAATTTAAATCTCATAATATTTTAAATAGCTGAAATCATTTTAATAAATGATATTAAAATGATTTTCGACAATTATAATATTTTTGGAGCTCTTCAAAAATATTATAATTATCTTATTTAAAATCAAACTTAGTTCAATAACACTGAAAATACCTCATATAAATATTTTCAGTGCATTTAAAACACTGGGCGTACTTTAGAAATCACATAATATCTTTAGAAACACGTCATCGAGGTTCAGCACGCATAATGAGACTCGCAGTCACTGGAGAGAAGGGCAAAGTGTTACATAATTTCCTTCCTTGGAACTTGCTTACATCAAAAAGAAGGAGCGTGCGTAAGAATGAAGGAGCGGAGTGTTACAGGATCGCTCTGTCGACTCCAACACCCTCCTCAGGCGCAACATTTCTGCCCTGGTAGTAGCCTTCTCCATCTCCGCCATGTGCAAGGCAAAACTATCACAGGCATGGAGAGTTTGGATGCGAAGGAGATTAGAACGTAGGCCGCACGACTTCCTCACAAAGAGAGTCAAGGTGTGCTTCCAAGGAGTGAGCGTAGCCATCCGACTGCTCCAAGCAGCATTGTAGATAGTCCCTCTCAGCTTTAAGGCGGTCGTTCTCTTGCTTGGCAAAATAAGAGAACTTCCGCCACTCATGAACTTTCTCCTTCAAGTGGGCCCTGTCATCTATAATCCAAGATGTCAAAGCATCCACATTCTGTGCAAGCACAAAGGACTAGCTAAACTCTAGACAAGCAAAAGATATAACAGGCACAAAGGATAACAGGCGCCCCACAAGCAAAAAAATGTGTATGGAAAAGAGCCTTACCGGAGATAACATTTTCCTCAAGCGCTTAGTCATCTCCACAACTGCCTCTGAAGGAGGCAAAGAGCAGCGAGGGCCAGCAACCTCCGCCCAACTGGCATCTCCTATTACACTAGCTTCAACCCAACTGGCATCTTCCCCGATTAGTAAGTGATCATGAAGGATACGCACACGAGAATGGTAATTAGAGTCAATTGTCATCACGTCATGTCCATGTCCTTCTATAAATAATCTATGAGAAGTAACAAACACTTCACTTCATCTTTACATACACTTATTCTCATACTATGTTACTGACTTAAGTATCGGAGACTCTCCAGGGTAACTAGTGCCATCTCTTTATTGTCACAAGTCATTCGTACAGTTGGTGGTGTGAAACATGTCCTTTACACGTAGATTTGCACTCGAAGCACTTGATTCTGGTGAAAATATGGTGTTTGATAATTCTACTAGTGAGCACTTTTGCCTCTGGAGTCTCCCTCTACTTTTACAGATGGAACGAAAACTTTCTTCTCCTGGGCACGCAATTTGCAGGCGGGGTTTTCCTAGGTACATCTCTAATTCATTTCTTGAGCAATTGAAATTGCAAATTAGGTTGGCCTTGGATGGACTGTGAGGCACGTAGGGAAATCAAGTTTGGGAACAAAGTGCGTAGACGGAGATGAGTGAGGGGAAGGGGTTCGAAAATATGAAGACGTTTTCTCCTTTCCACTGAAAAAGTTGAAGATGTTGTTCCTTTCCTTTGAAAAGGCAAAACCTATTTGACAGTGACTTTGTCTATCACGTACCTCCTTACTCCTTCTTCGAACTCACGAACCAGATCCACCAGAACTCCTTACTCCTTCTTCGAACTCACGAACCAGATCTACAAGAACTAATGCGCAGAGTGCATAGCAGAGAATATAGAAATAGTAATGGAGTTAATCAGAGAATTATGACACAAGAATGAATCACAGAATTTCTTGAACTAGTTGAGAGATTTTCGAGCAATCACTAAGCTCCTTACAACGGCATTTCAATCAGATCATACATGCCTTCTTTACATCATTCTCCTACTTTTATAGAAAAAAATAACAGAAGTAACTAACAAACTCGTGAAAAACTTCCTATTTCCGTCCCAAAGCAAAACAACGCCGCGCCAACTTATTCTTTATAACCTATAACAACTCAAAACGAAACGTTTCATTAAACCCAAACACCCTTATTGCGCACCGTTTTATTAATCCCCAACGCACCGTATTGACTGGCCGTTATTATGGTTACCTTCTAAACCACTAGTGCTCGATCCCTCAAGCCAAATCTCACATAACCTTCAACCCAGATCCCACATGACATTCTCCCCCTCTTAAAGGACTTGCACACAAGTCCTTCAACCCAAATCCCACCATTTACAATACAGTAGCTACTAAATGAGGATAAAGTTGCCTCAATTTCCAAAGACATTCCCAAGAGGAATCCTCAGAAGCATCTCCCACCCAACTCACTAAAACTTCAGTCATGGCATGGTTACCTCTCTTCTGCATTTGCCTCTCCAATATCTCCCGTGGCTCAGGTTGCAAGTGACCACTAGAATTAGTGGGAGGCAAAGTTGGTAAGGGAATGATGTGCTGCCCCAGCTTTTTTTTTAAACAAGACACATGGAAAACGGGGTGAATTTTGGATAAGGGTGGCAAATCCAGTTTATAAGCTACTGAGCCAACTTTCTGCAGAGCTTGAAATGGCCCATAAAACCTTGGAGCTAACTTCATGTTATGACGCATAGCCACAGTCTTCTGCCTATAAGGCTGAAGCCGTAAGAAAACCCAATCACCAACCTGAAAGGATCTTTTTGTTCTCCCTTTATCAGCAAAAAATTTCATCCTGTGCTGTGCCTTTGCCATGTTATCTTTCAACAAACTCAACAGTTCAGCTCTTGTTCTCAACTGCTGATCCACAACATGATTAGAGGAAATGTCAGGCACATAAGAGATGAGTTTAGGTGGACCATAACCATAAAGAGCCTCGAAAGGAGTCATCTGAATGGAAGAATGTAGAGTAGTGTTATAGCACCACTCAGCCATAGCCATCCATGAAGTCCACTCCTTTGGTTGTTGACTGCAGTAACATCTCAAGTAACCCTCCAAGCATTTATTTAATGCTTCTGTTTGTCCATCAGATTGAGGATGGTATGAAGATGTAAAGTCCAAAGAAACACCTTGCAAGAGAAACAGCTGCTTCCTAAAAGAACTTGTGAAAACTGCATCTCTGTCAGAAACTATGGATCGAGGTAAGCCATGCAACTTGAAAACACCATTAAGAAAAATGTGAGCTACCTTAACTACAGTGTAAGGATGGGAGAGAGGAAAGAAATGAGCAAATTTAGTGAGTCTGTCCACAACAGACAACACTACAGAAAACCCATTAGAAAGGGGCAAACCCTCAATGAAATCCATGGATATATCCAACCATGGGGAATCAGGAATAGGTAAGGGTTGTAAAAGGCCAGGATACTTCACATTCTCACTTTTACTGACTTGACAAGTCTCACATTCCTTGACTAGCTTCCTCACATCCTTTCTCATACCTGGCCACCAAAAATCCCTTCATGCTCTCTGAAGAGTCTTGTGATAACCAACATGGCCAGCTTATGGATTCTCATGAATATACTGCAAGATCTTGGACAAAATAGATGAAGATGGGACCACAACTATTTTGCCCTTTCTGAGTAACAACCCTTGCTGAGTAGAGAAATATTTTGGACCTTACTGCCCTTGCTGTAATTTAGGAACCAAATCAACATAATCAGGAAAACAAGAATAACTCTGCTTAAGTTCTTCAATCCACAAGGGAGTGGGAAAAGAAATCATAGCCACCACAGCTTGTTCTTCCTCATCTTTCCTGGAAAGGGCATCAACAACCAGATTTTCCTTGCCCTTTTTATAATCCACTGTGAAATCATAACCAATGAGTTTTGAAATCCATTTATGTTGTACCTCAGTACCAATTTTCTGTTCTACCAAGAACTTAAGAGCTTGTTGATCAGTCTTGATTTTAAAAGGATGACCCAAGAGATAAGGCCTCCATCTCTGAACAACAGATACCAAAGCCAGAAGTTCTTTTTCATAGATTGATAATAGCAGGACTTTTCCCTTCAAAGCTTTGCTATAAAAGGCTATGGGTTGAGACTCTTGCATCAAAACTGCCCCAAGACCAAAACCAGAAGCATCACACTCGATGGTGAAGACTTTAGTGAAATCAGGTAACCTCAACACAGGAGGATTGGTAACAACTGCTTTCAACAACTCAAATGCAACAGCAGCCTTATCATTCCAACAAAAAGAATTTTTCTTCAATAAAGTTGTTAAAGGAGCTACTATAGTCCCATAAGCTCTTATAAATTTCCTGTAGTAGCCCGTTAATCCTAGAAATCCTCTCAAGGACTTCAAAGTTTTAGGAACAGGCCAATTAACAATAGCTGCAGTCTTGGCTGGATCTGTTTTAACTCCTTCCCCAGTTATGATGTGGCCTAAATACTCAATGTCTTGCACTCCAAACTTGCACTTCGACATTTTTGCATAAAGAGTATGCTGTCTTAATGTACTTAAAACAGTCTTGACATGCAACAAATGCTCAGCCATATCCTTACCGTATATAAGGATATCATAAAAAGAAAACCAAGACAAACCTTCTCAAAAAAGGCTTGAAAATGTGGTTCATTAAACCTTGAAAAGTAGCAGGGGCATTAGTGAGTCCAAATGGCATCACTAGAAACTCACAATGGCCCTCATGGGTTCGAAAGGCTGTCTTTGGAATATCTCCCTCTCTCACACGAATCTGGTGGTATCCAGCCCTTAAATCCATCTTTGAAAAAATTCTAGCCCCAAACAATTCATCAAGTAATCATCTATAACAGGGATTGGAAATTTATCTTTGATAGTTTCATGGTTTAAGGCCCTATAATCGATGCACATACGCCAAGTGCCATCAACCTTCTTAACCAACAACACAAGAGAAGAGAAAGGGCTTTGGCTTGGCCTAACCACACCAGATTGCAGCAATTCATGGACAATTTTCTCAATCTCATATTTCTGATAATGAGGATACCTGTAGGGTCGAACTGAAATAGGAGAAACCCCCTCCTTGAGGTTGATTGGATGGTCAAAAGCTCTTCTTGGGGGCAAGCCAACATGTTCATCAAATACATCACTGAACTCTTCAAGTAAGTCAGTCATTGGTCTTTCTGCACAAACTTCTACCTGTTACTGCTTCACAGGCAATAACTGCAAGAACCAACCTTGTTTATTCACAAAATGGGACTTAAACCCTGCCTTACCAGACATCATCTGTATACTGGCACAATTTAAACCTTGTAAGCTCACCATTTACCACCCCACTCAAACTGTATAGACATATCAAGAAAATTTCAAGTAATAGAGCCCAAGGTCTTCAACCATTGGACCCCGAGGACAACATCACAACCTCCCAAAGCCAAAACATGGAAGGGCACAGAAAATCTTGAGCCTTGAATTTTAAAAGTCTCCACACCACTGCCTTGACTCAAAAGTTTTTCTCTATTGGCCACTCTAACTTGCAAAGTAGAGGCTTGGTGAGCAATCAATTTAGCATCCTTGACTACTAAGGGATCCACAAAATTATGTGTGCTCCCAGAGTCTACTAGGATTTCAACATCACAAGAACCTACACACCCATACAATCTCATGGCATTCGCACTGATAGAGCCAGAAATAGCATTGACAGATACTTCTAAGGCATCAGCATCTATAGGATCTTGTTCAGCATTTTCAATACACAGAGGCTTTTCACCATTAGACTGATGTAAGTCATCAACATCTCCTTGAATAAAGTAAACCTTAGTCTTCTTACAAACATGATTCGGGTTCCATTTCTCTTCGCAATGAAAACATAACCCTTTCCTCCTCTTCTCATCCATGTGAGAAGCATTCACTCTCTTCCAGGGAAGAGCATTCTTGATGCCTTCATCACTAAAGTCTTTAAGTGCATTCTGATTAACTGGCCATTTCTCAGCAAAATGAGGATTTGGCCTCCAAGATTTCCTTGAAGACAAAACATACTCTTCTTATAACTTGGCTAACCCAAGAGCAGCCCCTAAGTTCATTGGATTAAACATTTTGACAGGGACTCTAATGTCATCTTTTAGCCCACTGATATAACAGCTCATTTTATGTCTATCAGATAAACCTTTCAACCTGTTAAACAATGCCTCAAATTGTGTGATATAGAGACTAACAGAACTAGTTTGTTTTAATCTCATTAAGGCCTCCATTGGATCATCAAATGCTGATGGTCCAAATCTACCTTGCATAGCCACCACCAAGGTCTCCCAAGAATTAAATTGGCCCGAATCCAAGGCATTTTGGTACCACACCAATGCCTCACCCTCCATATGGTGTGATGCCACCATTAATTTCTGATGAAAAGGTATTTGAAAGCAATCAAAGTATTGATTAGTTTTAAAGATCCATCCCACAGGATCAAGACCAGTAAAACGAGGAAAATCCAACCTAAACCCTTTCTGAAAGACACCTCTTTTCTCATGATTCCTAGGAGGCTGATCTTTATCTCCAGACACCTCCCTATCACTACGAGACATTTCATTCACAATTTCCACAACAGATCTCAACATATCAGAAAGTTGATCTAACCTTTCTATTATCCCCGTGATAGAGTGTTGATGATGTTGAAGCTGTACTTGTACTGCTTCATAAAGTTTTGGAGATGCATCTTGCTGACCTTTAGTTGCACCATGTGTTCCTTCTGCCATCACGATCTCTATTGCAAGGATCGCCTACTGCTGATACCAATTGTCACGTACCTCCTTACTCCTTCTTCGAACTCACAAACCAGATCCACCAGAACTCCTTTCTCCTTCGAACTCACGAACCAGATCTACAAGAACTACTGCGCAGAGTGCATAGCAGAGAATATAGAAATAGTAATGGAGTTAATCAAAGAATTATGACACAAGAATGAATCACATAATTTCTTGAACTAGTTAAGAAATTTTCGAGCAATCCCTAAGCTCCTTACAACGGCATTTCAATCAGATCATACATGCCTTCTTTACATCCCCCTTTTTATAGAAAACAATAACAGAAGTAACTAACAGACTCGTGAAAAACTTCCTATTTCCATCCCGAAGCAAAATGACGCCGCGCCGACTTATTCTTTATAACCTATAACAACTTAAAACGAAACGTTTCATTAAACCCAAACATCCTTATTGCGCACCGTTTTATTAATCCCCAACGCACCGTATTGACTGGCTGTTAGTATGGTTACCTTCTGAACCACTAGTGCTCGATCCCTCAAGCCAAATCTCACATAACCTTCAACCCAGATCCCACATGACATTGTCATTGTGAAAGACACTCTGAAACCATCTTTCAAATTTCTCTCTCCAAACAAATCTCACATCTGTATTCAAATCGCACTTAAGAGAAAATCAAAAGAAACTTTTTTAGATAAAAAAAAGTTCATATTCGAAATGGCTTAATAGTGAAACAACCTATAGATTCGCTAAAGCAACCCCAGTTTATATGGACTTCACTTCAATTTGTGGCTAACGTGAAAGAGACTCAAGTTAGGTTTGGATATTACGTTGAGATAAGATGAATTGAGAGAAAAGTTAAAAATTGAATAAAATATTGTTATAATATTATTTTTTAATATTATTATTATTTTAGAATTTGAAAAAATTAAATTGTTTATTGTATTTTATGTAAAAATTTATAAAAATTGTAACGATGAGATGAGATGAGATAGGTTGAGAGTATTTCTCAATCCAAACTGAACCTCAATGGAACATCTCATATGGATTCTCTCCTTTCTCAAGTGGCTATAAGATTATGATTCTATAATAGTGTCAGATTCATCAATATTTGAATGTGGCTGCGTAACCTTCATTTGTTAAGATATAAAATTAATGATAAAATCTACATCTTCCTATCAATTTAAACTTTTAAGACAAGTGGTAATTTTACATGATATCAAAACAGAGATCTTTAATTCGAACCCTGACTCTACGTTATATCTCATATAATCAAATATTTCAGAGTCATCCATTGAGGGGAGTCTAACTCACACGCAAAGAAAAATGTTAAAATATAAAATAAATAATAAAATTTATTATTTTTATCGGCCTAAACTTTTGGGACAATGGATAATTTCACATCATTTACTAAAAGCTTAGAGTAGAAGATGGAGAAGTAATGTAGTTTTTCGACTATAAAATAAAGGCATTTGCCGCATTTAAAATATCTGATTCAAGGATATACAGACCACTGATGAGACAGTTGACAGAGGTTGGAACATGTAGATCAACAAGACATGTAAGAAAAGAATAGGGTTTCACATTCTGATCAAGGAAATATCCTACTGTTCATCCCATATTAGTCATCATCCATTCTATATCTCGCATGTTACCCTCCAAGGGCAATGAGTCTCCATTGCCAAATAAGGGCCTTGGTCTCTTCTTCAAACCCATTCCCATTGGAGAAACTGGGCTTCCAGTTGATGTCAAGCAGCTTTCAACAGAGCAGTCGCCAATTCGAGCAGGCAGATTGGAAGTGTTATTGTTGTCTAAAGCTGCAGCAATTTCCGACAAGGAGGGCATTTTCATGGTTTCGAGAGGATCCAGTCCTTGACAGTCATTGGAAACCTTGATTGCCAGTTCTGAGAGCTCTTCCCTGGCAGCTTCAAGCCCAGCAGATTCAGCAACCTGGTCGTTGAGAGCTTTGCAAGCCTTCTCCAGTATTGACTGCAGGTATTTGCCTTGCGCTTCAATCCGAAGTTGCAGATGACGCTGCACCTGCTTTGAAGAAAACCGTTGAGTAATGCTTTGCAAGCCAATTTATTTACGCCATGGATCTCAAGACGAGGGCATCTAAGTGGACAAATGTGACATAATAGTATATCAGTATGCTGTATGCCATGCCTGGGGGATTTTGAAGGAGACTGTATACATGATTCACGAGATAAACGCCCATTAGTAAACCACTAGACGCCTCTCATTCTTAGAGAGAATATCATGGGTCACCCAGCACATATGCTCAGGCAAAGCAAATGGAGTTCATTATAAATAACCTTATGCTAGGTAGAAAGGATCCATTTTGCGTCCATTTACACCAAAATCTCATACGGTCACAAAACGGGGCCTTCATGCTTCTCTCTCACCTTTTCTCAACTCTCCACTCACCGCACTCCCTTTTTTATCTTCATGGCATGGCCTTCCCATATTTTTTATGCATACATATGCGTCTTTTGGCTCAGCAAAGCAATTGAAAACTTAGGTAGCAAATATATAAAAGGAGTCAAAATACAGTGTATGTCAGGTTAAGGGCACATTTGTTCAGTAAGTTGCATTGGATACGCTTAGCTTACACTAAGCTTTATGCATGTATCTTCAACTATTGGGTAGTTTTATCCAAGATGAAGTAAAAGATTTTTGGGGTCATTCGAAGAAAGTGCAATTCACAAAGTAAAATAAATATGATTAGTGACAGAAACTATAGAGCCATTCGAACACACAAAATGCATGCCTGAAGTAGCCTAGATAAGCTGGCTATTTTGGAGCTTAGCCCAGGATAGTACCAGAAAGATGAGAGCCAGGGTGCTTTGCAAATTAGATATTTTTTTTTTTTATTGGCACCGGGTGTCTAGGAACAGCATCCCAACTAATCCCGGGGGTGCAAAAGCCCTCGGCAAGGAGTTTCCTGCAAGTGCACCTCGAGTAATTTAAGGGAAAATCCCCCAGTCCGATAGCCCCTAGAGATTGTTTGCACCCAATGGGATTTGAACCTTAGACCTGGGGGAGCATACCCCCAAACTCAAGACCTTTACCACTTAGCCAACCCCTAGGGGTTCACTTGAGTCAACCCCTAGATATTGAGGACTATGATCAAGTGAATTTGGATTTTCTTTCATCATCTGCTTGAGAGAAGTGGTTTTAAGGAGAAATGAACTTGGATAGCACATTGTCAGTGCGCTTTTCTGTATTGGCTTTCTAGCAACTCTCGTTGTTTGAGACAAGGAGATCCCCTTTCACCGTTACTTCTCATTATCTTTATGAAGGCTCTCAAACAAAATGTTACCAATTGCTGTTGATGGAGATTTTCTATATGGATTTTCAGTGTGAGTAAATAATCTTGATATGCTAAACATTTCACATATTTTTTGCAAATGATCCCGGATATTTTGTGGGGCAAACTTGATTCATCTCTAAACTGAGGGCCATTTTCTTATGTTTTGAAGCTGCTTCAGGCTTGAAAACAGATTTAACTAAGTCGGAGTTGGTTCCTGTGGGTAATGTCTCTAGTGTGGACAGTCTGGCTACCATTTTGGGATGCAAGGTATCCTCGGCCTCCCCCATAGATGCCTCTTTCAAGACAGTCTATTTGAGATTGCGTGATTGAGAAGATTTGAATGCCGATTTGCTATTTGGAAGAGATTGAGAAGATTTGAGTGCCGATTTGCTATTTGGAAGAGACTGTATTTGTCCAAAGGTGGTAGGATCCCTTGATCAAGAGTAACGATGGGACTTTGAGAATCATGACCAGATGCTAGACAAGCTCTGTCATCTAACTTCCTTATGGCCACGCATACATGTGGGTAACGAATTCCATGCGTGGTCAAAGTCATTAAATACTATTCTAAAACTTAATAAGCTGCATTTCATAGTGGGACAGACAAAAAAAAGAAAACCAACCTCCAGCTGCTCATGCAGTCTTCGTTGGACTTCCATTTGTACTCGCAATGCCTCGGTAACTTGATAACTGCTGTCGGAAGGATAAAAGTGCAGCGTCATGTCAAGATAGGATTTAGATGTTCTGTAACCACTAAGGGAGAGTAAATACATTTTGCACCCTCCAAATGATACACAATTTTCTATGTAATACTTAAACTACCAAAGTAGAGACATTGCACCATCCAAGTTACACTTTTTATCAAAGAGACCATCTCGCCCAATTCTAGCTGCTAAGATGGCAATAAATAAGTAATATGCCACGATCTTAACTGTCGGATCTTAACGGAGAGTGCACATTATAATTTTGAGAGTGTAATGTCTCTACTTTGGTAGTTTAGGTAGCATATAACAAATTGGGTATCAGTTTGTGGGTGCCAAAAGTATTTTCCTAAAAGAAGATTAAAGAGTTCTGGTAGAAACACGGAAAAGATGGCATACTCATTCAAATCTTGCACCATTATTCTTGAAGATGGCGATGAAGATGCACTAGTGTCCTGACTTTCTGCAATGCAAGAAGCTGCAATTCCAATTGCAGGCCATAATTAATCAATAAGAAATTAAAATGCCAATACTTGTCACCAGTATCATCTTCAAAGGCAAATATTATTTTCTTCCAATTTCCAACAAATTCCCCCCCCCCCCCCCCCCCCCATGTTTTTATAAGTAATTTACAGTTGACAAGAAGTAGTTTTCCAGAATTTCTGTAGACATGCATATTGTTGAAACCTAAACATATGCATTACGAAAAAAAAATGCTGCTGAAGAAGACAAATCAAAATAAAAAGAGCATTTAACAGAAATCTTAACTGTCCTGAAAAGAACATATATAAGTGAGAACTTCTATCTAAGAAACCCAGGCATGCACCTGCTGAATATGGAGTTTTCATCTTATTCAATTACATGACAAAATATGCCCAAAAGTTCTCCCTGGGTTTTTTGGAAGTTTCTTCCTTTTGGTGGACATTCTCATATATTCTGGTAGTTTCATTCTATTTAGTAAGGAATTGTCAAGACATTTAAAAAATCTGTACAACAAACAATGCTTCTTTCCTTTTGGGGGGGTGGGAAGGGGAGGGGGCAGGGCATAACATATAATAGTGTGGAAAATTAAATCTGTAAGTAAGATTAAGGTAAATACCATCCTTAGAGCTTTCAATAGATTCCTTGCAAGATTGCTTCCCCAAGCGGTATTTCTGCAAGAATAGGGCATCAAGGACTGAAAAAGCTTTATATACAAAACACCAGATAAACATATGTTATGGTGCAGGAAAAGACCAGGAGGTAGCCAAACGTGATAAACTATTGAGTTCAGAATTGTGTGCTACAGATGTTTGGTATCATCCAAGTCTCAAACACTTAACATCTCTCTCCCCCTTAATTTTTTGGATCATTTTTCCAAAAAAAGGGAAAACAAATGGAAGATCGGGCTCAAGGAGAAGAGAGTATAATAATAACAAACCTGGAGATGCGATTTTAAGTGATAAAGGGTGAGCCCTTTTACCCCCATTGTTCTCATAATAGTCTTAGGTGTTGCTTCTGCAAAGCACATAAACATGGCACCCAACAGTTTATCATTAAAACCAAAGAGAAACTAGCTGCCATAAGACAGAAGTACTGCCCAAACAAAAGCAGATGTGCTCAGCAGTGTTCAATATAAATCACCGTGTACAAATCGAGCACCGAATACCATAAGCCTGAACAAATGTTCATAAACTTAGTTTTCACATATTTCGATTAGTGATTAATCAGTAGAATTTCTAGGTGATCAAGACTGGAGTAGGAGGGTATATCCCACTTCCCAAACTAGGATATTTCCAATCTTCAAATCTATTTTTCAGCATAAGTCCCAATATGTTTCCTTTGAACTCAAGAGCCAGGCTGGGAAAAAAATTCAGTGATATAATTAGGAACCTGCCACCAATGGCCCCCCAAAATTTTTTTATAATTTAAAACTCTCCCTTTTTTTTCTCAAAATTTAATGTACATGGAAATTGCCCCCCCCCCCCCCCCCCCCAAAAAAAAAAAAAAAAAAAATTATAATCCTTGCGTACTGTGATACCCCATATGATAAGGATAAGGGTATGTGGCATATAGGATCCTACATTGCTTGGGAATGAGAAGTTTTTGCTCTTTATAAGGTTCTAATAGGGCTCCAATTGTATCATTGACTAATCCTTTTGAAGTATAGATCATGTGGTTTGGGTCTTCCATTGGGGCGTTACAAATGATATCAGAGTATATCCCAACCAACCAGAAATGTAGGACTTAAGCCGTGCCACCTACAACAGACTGGCCCAACGAGGACGTCGGTAATTTAAAAAGGTAGATTGTGATACCCCATATGATAAGGATAAGAGTAGGTAGTGTATGAGATCCTACATTACTTGGAAATGAGAAGTTCTTGCTCTTTATAAGATTCCAATGGGGCTCTAATTGTATCATCGACTAGTCTTTTTGGAATATAGGCCATGTGGTTTGGATAATCTATTGGGGCTTTACATGTACACAGGAAATATACAAAAGAAACTATGTTAATCACGTAGACAAACTTAATTTATGTTTCTTTTTCTTTTTTTAATTTGCTATGAATTTTTTATAGGTATTTTTAATTTTTTTATGACAAGAACTTATATCAAATAATATGAGTTTTATTGAAATGATTCAACAGAGAGAGCATAATCAGGTTGCAAACTCGGACACAAGGATTTGCTCAAAATCCCCATAAAACCATTGAACCACGGGAAAAAACAAAAACAAAAACAAAAAAATAAAAGCCCTACAGCTACTCTAATTTGTCTTGAAGCTAAACTATGTAGACCAACACTATGTTGACTAAAACGGTTCCAAAAACACATCCTTGTGGTGGTACTTCACATTGTTGAAGTATCCGAGAAACTTGGAATGAAGTACATTAACAATTATGTTTAACAATTGTGGAAAAAAATTAAGCCGAAGCTTCGTTGAAGCATCAATATCATATTATCATCATTATATAACATAAGAGTACTGTATATGGTTGTGTAGTACTCCGGAGGGAGAGGGGTATAATTGACAGAAATCAGAGTGAAGATGGTCATAATTCATGAGGTACACTCACAAAACAACTGAACCGGTAAAAAATAACGATGACAAAGATACAAATACTGACGGACAACATGCTGTCAACCTTGAAAAGAAAAACGAAAAAGGTAGCAATAAGAAATCTCGCCTGCCAAGAATGGAAATCACACTCCTATAATCACCTAAACTCGGCACAACCAAAAAGTACATCCAAAACCATCAACACTAAATAATACACCGTTATCCAAAAGTAACGCATTAAAAACATCTTATCCAAAAAATGAAACACGTTTAAGCGCCAAGATTCAAGCAAGTGAAAAGAACCCAGTAGCCAAAACAAAATCAAAAACCACAAAAATCTAAAAACCATGAAAAAAATATCTAAACAATAAATAAAAACAACCACGACCAAGAACAGTGATATTATAAGACTACTAGTTCAAAGTATTCGCACTCTCAGGGCCACCGAGCTGGGTCACAGCGTCGATAAACCTCTCGTGGAGCTCCGCAGTCCACCGGAGCCGAGGTTTCGGATCCGAAGTGAGGACCAAGCAAGCGTCGCCGGGTAGGTTCGTTCCGTCCAGAGATCCCTGGAACTCGCCGTGCCCGACATCGAGCGGTAGCGAGTGAATGGCCGAATACATTACCAAAGGCTTCGCTGGAAACACCCAAGAAGTAAGCGAAAACAGCGAGGACAGAATTTATCAAGAAACTAGAAAGATCCGGTTGGAGAGAGAATGGGTACCTGGGGTTCGGGGCTCGGAGCCCCGAATTGGTGAGAGAAGAAAGGAAGAAGAAAAAGATAACAGTGCTTCGTAAGAGTAGAGAGCACCTCTACATATATATATATATATAAATAATTATAAATATATATTGAACGAGGCATGCAGGGGCTGGACAGCGATGTCCTGTTTTGTCTGTGTCTCTCGTCTCCTCTCTTTCTCTCTCTCTCTCTCCATTTTCTGTGCTCTGTCTGTCCAAGATAGGGAGTGTGGGACTGTACGAGGGACTCGTAAAAAACAGCCTAAAGATGTGGCAATGTCTAATCTGGTTGGCATCTTCTACTTCTGTGCTTATTTTTAATAGGAAAAGTGTACAGATATATTTATAATGTAATTTTATTAAATTTATTTTATAATAAAAATAATTATATAATATAATAAATTATATCACATCACATCAATTATGATATTATTTTTATATAATTTTTTTGAAGTCAGAGTATTTTTCTTAATAAAAATAATCTTTTTAATATGATATAATAAAAATAATTTTATAATATAACGAATTATATCAAATTACATCAATTTATGATATTATTTTTGTGTAATCTTTTTGTAATTAAAATATTTTCCTTAATAAAAATTATATTTAATGTGTCGCCTACTATTTTTGGATAAAATGGATAAATATGAGACTTAGAGCTCGTTTAGATTGTGAGATGAGATGGTTTTAAATGAGTTGAATAAAATATTATTAGAATATTATTTTTTAATATTATTATTGTTTTAAGATTTGAAAAAATTGAATTGTTTATTATATTTTGTGTAAAAATTTAAAAAAATTATAATAATAAAATGAGATGAGTTGAGAGTGTAATGAGATGAGATAAGATGATTTTAAATAAAAGTTGAATAAAATGTTGTTATAATAATATTTAATATTATTATTATTTTGATATTTGAAAATTTTAAATTATTTATTATATTTTATATAAAAATTTGAGAAAGTTGTAATGATAAGATAAAATAAGATAAAATCCTTTCTATTATGGGCAAAGTATTAAATTCGTACTCATATTAAATGATCTCATTTCACGTTCTTTGGTTTGAACCATTACCGGAATCTTACCGCATGTTATTAAAATAAATGTTATAATTATAGAAATTCTACAAAACAAAAGTTACAAATTAATATAATTTTATATAATACATTAAATCTATTTTACAATAAAATTTATTTTAAATAAACAGTTGGTCTTATCTGATCTTATCTCAACGTCTAAATATTACTAAAACATAAATATTTTTCAATTTATCTTTCATGTTTTTTCATCTAATTATTACAATTTTCTCAAACTTTTATATAAAATACACAAAAAAAAATCAACTTCTTCAAAATCTAAAATAAAAAAATATATTAAAAAATTATATTCTGACAATATTTTAATTTTATAATATTTTTATTCAACTTTTTATTTCTTCATTTCCAAAACCTAATAAAAATCTTAATTCAAACTATTTTACTACTATTCACACACTATCTCATTATTGTTCACAAATTTTTCATCTCATCTAACCATTCAAACAAGATATAAAAATAATTTTACAATCTAACGTATTATATCAAGTTACATCAATTTGTAAATTTATTTTTATGATATTTCTTTGTATCTAAAATATTTCTCTTTTAATAATGCCACGCTAGAGCCAATAGATTCTTGCCAAGTGCCAACTCAAACAAATTTAGGAAAATATATTTTAAATCCAAAAAACATGATGTTTTTAAAGTAAAACAATAAATAAAAGAAAGTCACAGAAGAACAACTAAATTACAACTCAAATATTGATTTTTAGGTCTTTAAAGAAGTGAAATGTTCAATACTTTATATGAAAATGAACTGAAATGTGGAGTTTATATAAAAAAGTTTATATGTTTTTGTCCTGTTGTCAAAACACATCATTATTGTCTGATCAGAGTAATAATGCAAGTGACATTATAACTAGTTGTGATCGAAAACCCAAGATGTGTATGCAATTGTGATGAATAATTCCAACAGAAAAGAAAAAAAAAAATTGTGTAATTTCTAGCAAGAGTAATGATATATTCGCAACACATTATAAAATATATTATACAATAATATTATAAAAAAAGGATATTTTTATAAAAGAAAAATGTTATTTTTATAATATATTTTATAAAAATACTCTTCATTTAAAACATAATTACGTAAAATATTGTATATAAATTATTTTCTGATAATACCTATATGTAACGCTACTCTACAGTTAGATCACGAGTGCCATTCAAATCACACATGCATCAATGAATTGTCATAATTCCATGCATGTATGCATCTCTATCTTGCTGTCCTCTTGCCTTAACGCTGCTCTCTCTAGTTTGAATAGAGAGTTGAGATTGAAATGATATGACATACAATCTTTTTATAATTTTGTTTTAAATTAAAGATATTTTTATAAAGTAATTATAGGAGTATAATTTATTTTATAAAATGTTTTTATTTAGAACTCATTTGAATAATAAAATAATATGAGATGTTATAATTTTAGATGAGTTAAATAAAATATTATTAGAATATTATTTTTTAATATTATTATTATTTTAAAAATTGAAAAAATTAAATTATTTATTATATTTTATGTAAAAATTTAAAAAAATTATAATAATAAGATGAAATGAGTGAAATTTTCTCTGTATCTAAACGAACCCTTAAAATAAAGTAATAATAAAATATATATTATATATAAAATAAAGTTGTGTATTTAACAATATTTTCTTTATTAAATTCACCTAAAACAAGACGCTTAATTTCGGGATCTGCACTCAAAATATTCTCTATATATATACATGAATAGTGCCAATGTACCGGCCAGCTTTGATAGTTGGGCATGCCCGCGAATATAAATCTCTTTTTTTATTTTTTTAGCATATTTAAATATTTTTAAAAAATAAAGTAAATATATCAATATAATAAAAATTATTTTTTTAATTATTAAGTAAAAAAAATTAAATAGACAAAATAAAAAAATAAAGTCAAGCCACGTACTACCATATTCATATATATATATATATATTAGGTAGGGACCGTAGGGTACAGGGTGGTTGGAAGAGGGAGACAAAGCCAATCCAAAAGAAGGAAGGCCAAGAAGACAAAGGGCGGGAGGGTATGATGCAATCTGGACCCCTCCACGTAGTACTTGTACCAGTGGATCGATGCTATTCATCGGAAGAGGAACTCATGCAGACGACATTGGGAAACAAGCTGACAATGAACTTTCAGACAAAGATGTCTTCCAAATCTCCAATTATATATGGTGGTGGTATATATAGCAGTACTACAACAGCGGTTCCTTAGTCTTGTTGACAAGACGGCCTGCATGCCTCTTTCACTTTGAATCATATCACGAAACAAATACATAGATAATAAATTACAAAATAACTAAATAAAAAGTTGTTATTGGTGCAGCTAGCAATGGAGAGAGTTAGAGACATCTCAACAATCATACAGTATCCTTGCTATATATAAGCTTTTTGAATTTGTAACAGAAAAAGTGAGTAAAAATTAAATAAAATATAATATATATATCTGATGAAAGAATTTTGTTATATATAAATAAGTTTACGTATTAATTTATGTATTAATGTTATTATCTTTATATTCTAAATTATAATAAAATATACTTTTTGATCAATCACATTGAATGAATATGCGTATTAATATATAAAATCGTTTACAATTAAATTTTTTTTTTTTATAAAAACTTAGCCAGGCTCTTTTTTCATATATCTGGTTTGAAAAGGTCATAATGAGTATTTAATTGAAATGCCATTCATTATAAAGGAAAAATAGATTGGATGTGTAAGTAACATGGGGATGGATGAGGTTGTCCAGACAGACTTTTTTGCTTTACCTCTTGTAAGTGTTTTTTTAAAGGGAATATTGACTGATTAAGAAAAGATGATTTGTCATTCTTTGCCTATTAATTAAAGAACAAATATTGGATGATTGTCTTATTGATCACTTGGTGTGTAAGGAACCTAATTTCTTTGTTAATTAGCACAATGAAAGGATAAGTGATCCATAGATATTATAAAAAACAAGGAATAATAAAAACTAGTTTTTATTATTTATTTATTTTTTGTAATGAGAGACTGATGTTCTGTTTGGATATAAAAACACTCTCAACCCATATCTTTATTATAACTTTTTCAAATTTCTAAACAAAATATAATAAACAATTCAACTTTTTCAAATATAAAAATAATAATAATATTAAAAAATAATATTTTAATAATATTTTATTTAATTTATCTAAAAATATCTCATATTCTCTCATCTCATCTTACCATCCAAAACGAGCCCGAAAACAAGCTACAAATAATACAAACCAAATGCAAAATAATTCAGTACTTGCGACACATTAAAGAAGATACACAGGTAATTAATTGGCCACCTTCTTATGCCAATCACTGTCAATATTAGGAAGATAAGCTTTAATAAAACACCAGTGATCAGATGGAGAAATGAGCATTCTTTTCTTTTGCTCCATATTCAACACAAAACTTTTTATAAACAGGTTGATGAGTACCATCGCTTCTCTTTTTCTTCACAAGCCTGCACTATATAATTTTATATGATCTCTATGGTCAATTAAAATATCACTTTTTTAAGACCACATTTCCAATTAAAATCAAGATGAAAGAAACAGCTGTGAACATTTTATTTTGGGGGAAGGATAGGTGGGTTTTAGTTGAGATGGTTTTAATATAATGAAATGGGTTAGATTAATTGTTTCAAGCTTAAGGTCATGTACCATATTTTAAGATTAATCAATGTTGGGAAAATGTCCTCTAGCTAGATTGGCATTGTCATTAATTATTTAAAAACGAGCCCCAAAAAAGACATCAAAAGGCATGAAATGGTCCGGCAGACCAGTTACATCATCCATGTTATTAATAAATATAAATTTGTCTTTTTTTTTTTAACTATACCCATAAAATATTACCCTTGGAAAAAGAAAAAAAAAAAAAAGAAGCAATCACGGCCAATTCCCAATATTCATATATGATCATCATTTGTCAGGCAAACAAGAAAAAATAAATAAAAGAAAATATCAGTATCTAAAGTATCTATGTATGTGTATGTGAGAGTGTGTGTGGAATTGATCAAGGGTCCCCTCCACCAAATGATAAAAAGATGCACAATGTTACTCTCAAGAATAAGACCCAAGTGAATGGAGGTCGCTCTCTTTTCACCTTCAGGGAAATTAAGCTGGTTTAGATGTATGAATCAATGTGAGTTGTGCAGATCAGAGCTGGCTGACAGCCTCACCTTGCATTTTGGGTTATGATTAAGTCAACCCATGAAAGTGATCTTCAGGAGGACCACCCTCCTTCTTCTTCTTCTTCTTCTTCTTCTTCTTTTCCCATTACAAAAAGCATTAATTGAGAGCCCCATGATGCAAACCACCCAATGTCATGTAATCCATCTTCCATGCATGCTTGTATACATTCAACCTGGGCCACCCAGAACCAAGAATATGCCAGACTACCGCACTGAGCTTAAGTACTACTCCAATATATACCTAAGTATTATTCCTATTCATAAGTCTCATACATCACACACCATAATTTTTTTTATTTTTTAAATTTTTTCTTTAAATTTATTTTGGTTTTATTTTTCTTAAAACAATTGAATTTATCGATCTACTCATCATCTATATACCACACATTTGATAAGAGAAAAAAAATTAAAAAAAATAATAAAAAAGGTGGTCTATGGTGTGCGACACTTATAAATAAAATTTATATATATATATATATATATATATATATATGGAGTTGAGGCCACTGCAAGAAAATGTCTTTTTGCCGCACTACTTTTTAAGTGGCTAAAAGTGGCCAGTTTACACAACAAATATATATATATATATATATGTATATATCATGTATGCATGCATGCATGCATGTATCTGTGTGTGTTTTATACCTTCCATACTTTGTGGAGTAGGAGGCTCGCGCGGTTTATATCAATTGGGGCCACACTTTTTCATTTTTGGTTCTTTTCTATATTGTTAATGATCTAAGCACCAAAAAATCATGATATATAGGGCTTCACCCGATCTCCAAGACTGATGAAATAATTAGATAGATCCACCATCGACCGCTTGAGGGGAAAAATAATAATATCTTTACATGAGTTTACATGCATATATAGTTGGCAGATTAATTACTATAAATTTTAAAACATTCATTAATTAGTTAATGAGGACGACTCATTAAATTGAGAACATATAAAAATATTGAAAAGTGTGAGTCGAATCTTTTGCCTATAATATTAGTTAAAATTAAATCTAAAATTTTTTCAAGTACTTTACAGTATTTATATAATATATATAACTATAAGAAAAACAAGCATTTGTAATAGATTATTTACAATGATAACGATTATTTGTGATAAAAATAGACTTATTTTAATCAAAATAAATATTTTTTTTTAAAATAATTAGTCATAAATAAGTAATTTTTTTATAATAATATATATATATATATATATATATATTATACACACACGAGAATACATGCATGATCATCTAATTATTAAGTATCTCGATCGGTATATATGACGTAGATTAATTTCAAGATTGACTTTAACAATATTATTACTCATTAAAAAAATAAAACGAATTTAATATGTCTGCATGCACTCCATCCTTGTACATGCACCTGCAGCAGCAGTAGTACTAGCACATAAATCAGGATATACACAAGGAACGATCGATTTAATATTCGAATAAAAAAAAAATCATCAATTCAACTCTTTTTCGGCTTTGATAGGATTGATTAATATTTGTAAAAGTGAATAAATTAAGGGACGTTGAAGGTTGCAACAACCTATACAATTGGATGAGTAATATTATTTATTTCCGATCAAAATAACCATTTTTCATTATAATGAGTCAATTTTTGTTGAAAATAATTCGTCACAAATATTTTTTTTTTCTTGTAATATTAAACAAAAAATATATAATAATAATAATAATTATATGGGAAAGTTCAACACATGACCGTATAGGTCATGTATTCACATGGGGCTGTTCAATAATATTGAACCACTCTTTGGCAAACCAACTGCTCCAATTGACTCATAAAATAAGAAGATTCTGAAAGAACGAAAGAAAAAGATACTTGAGGCAATGATGGAAGCTGATCCAAACATGCTTATAAGCCAACTATCATTAGGATAGATGTATGTGAATTGGACAATTTTGGATATATATATATATATATATATATATGTATATATATATATATATTGCTATTTATTTATAAGCCCCTAATTTGTTGAGTTGAGTTCAGCTAAACTAAGTTCTTAATGAATAGTAATGAGTTGAGTAGTAGGGGAGTTATGTAGGTCTCACGTATAAAGATATTTTAAGTTAAAAAAGGTTATGAGTCCCACATGTAAGAAGGTTTTGAGTTGAGATGAGTTTAGTAATTTGAAAATTGGGTGTTTGGATGTTAGACTCAGCTTAAAATTATACTGAACTGAGTTTAAGAACTAAATACAGCCTAAGTTTAAAGCTTAACTTAAGCAAGTAGTAGCAGTACACATGTTTTTATAAAACAATGATACCACCACATTCACATTGACATATAATATGCTTTTTTTTTTTCTTAATTTTTTGGTTAAGTTAATTACTAACAAATTAATTTAATGAAAAATTGAATTCTTGACCTCGTATATCAACCATGTGCTAATTTTGTCCATAGACCTTTCCCCACACACACACACACACACATATTATTTATGCTGATTAGTCAGGAAAAATAGCATCGATCGGGTACCATTTCTAAGCCAAAAAAATGAGGTTGTTCACTTATTCCCAAGTTGGTAGGATAAAGTAGTCCTAAACTAAGCATGAACAGCCTAAGATTAGTGGATCAGAGGCATTTTACTAAAAATATGTAAAAATTTTGGAGACAACATTAACAATAGAAAATAAAATGAACATAGCAGCTTGAGAATATTTATCTCTTATATAAATATCAACAACTTATATCCAACACATTCGTGTTTATAAGTATACATCTGCTTATATAGTCACCATTTTCAAACTATGTGAATGGGATTTTGATCTCATGAGCATTTTCATCGGTTTAGGAAAAGTTTTAGACAAGTTTGACTAATATGCCACTTTTTAGCTTTTGGTTAATCACTCAAAACTTGAACTGCACATTGAATTAGCGATCTCACTTTCTATAATAATAAAATAATAATATTTTTTTAATCTTTTATCTACTTATTTAATGCATTATTTATTTTTTAAATACTTTTTATTTTTATTTTCATAATTTCCAACAATCTATATTTTAAAATACATAAAACCCATCTATCAACATAAATTAACTTCATTTTCAAATACAAGATATTAAAATATATACAAAATTAATTCACAAATGAGTGAGAAATAATATAAAATCCATTTGGGTAAGTTACTATAGCTCAACATATTTGTTGAGTTACTATAGCTCATAATCAAATTTACATACCAATACCTAATCCCATGTGGAAGTTTTAAGGGGAATATTAACTAAATTTTAGTTAAAGTTGGAGTATGGCGAACCTAATAAGAATGCTCTAAGGTGAGGAGACGCTTTAGGCAAAGTACAATGAACAGCCCATGCCACACATGGGCTACACGCGTCGTACCAGCAACTTCGTCTCGCCGAGATCTTTCAGGTCTGGGCCACCCCGTCTCCATCATACCGGCGCGTGGCTACCACGCGCCATCACGAGGGAGCTAGAATGCAAATGATTAGCATATCAGTCCACTTGATGTCGAATTTTTTACTATGTTATCGTTTTTCCTAAACCTTGATCTCGAAGAAGGGACTGTGAATCTCTCAAAACTCATCTCAAGACAACAAGCAACAGTGTACCTGCCACTCTTACCGCTTTCAGTGGAGGTTCCACCGCTACTAGTGGTGGTTCCATTGTTCATAATTTTTTACGAACATCTTATTTCCGTCTTTTAAGATATCATCTTCTTTGTGGGATATAGATTAAAACTAAGAAATTGGTCGCAAAAACTCTTTTTTTTTTTTTTTTATCCACCACTTTGTACTGTTGTTATTGTTTTTCGGTATTTTTTGGGAACCTCATCCCCTCCTATTGTATCATCTTCTCTAATGAAATATACTTACTTGCTTAGGAAAAAAAAAAACCAAAATTACAATTGGAGCACATTTGAATGATTATCGTAGAGAGTAAACATTTTTCCTTCCCCATGCATGACTCAATACTTTTGTTTAAAATTGACTCTGATATCATGCATAACAACCCATGAAAAGTTTAAGCCTTCTCTAGGCCGTGATTCAAAATGACTAATCAATGTTTTAATTGAAACCCTTTGAATTATACAAAGAAAAAAAACTTGTCACTTTTGAGTAATATAATTTCCCATATCTTCTTGTACTCAATTCAGTTTATTTGACCATGTGCATTGATTTTATTCTTTTAAGAAATTTGGGCAGAATCCATGCTTATTTGGAAATGAAACATATTTTAATAACCATATCTCCCTTTAACAATTCAACAAGTAATATTTCAAACTATGGTGGCCTGAGGTTGGGGCTATCATCCATTGCTTTTGCTTTTGGGCTCCCTAATTTGACGAGCATATATTGATTGCAAAAGACCATAAGGAACATGAGGAGAGAGAGAGCTGTCTCCTCGCACCTCAAAAAGGCTCTTTGGGTCCAACTCATCTTGCATCAAATTAACTAAATTACAAATAGGACTATAAAGAAAAAAACTCTATTAATTGCTTTTAATAATCATTATTTATGTTAATTATTTTTTAATTATATAATATCACATTAAAGACAATGGAATGATAATTTTAAAAACATAGCAAATAGCGCTTTTCAGCTGTACATAATTTTGAAATTTTTAGCATAATATTTTATTTTATTTTCTAATTAGAGTTCTTTATGCACTTATATTAATACCTTTTATAAATACCGTCAAGATAATATAATAAATTATCCCTATCTTCCTATAAAATCTTAATCGTTCCGAATTAGGAAAAGAATATAAACTATAAAAATAAAAAAGAAATATTGTAAAACTAAAAAGAAGTGACAAGACAATTGAAATATATTAATGTAAACTTAACTCTTCAGGAGCTCAATATCTTTGAATTTATTGTGTTATACAAATAATTCTCAAGACACCCTTTTATATGCATAAGAGAATAATAAATATGAAGAGATGGTACATGAATTAATGAGATACATTGATTAATTTAAGAATTTTAATAGTTGGTACATGAATGAGAATTCTAAAAGTCGGTACATGAATGAGTTAGAATTCTAAGAGGTGGAAACCAAATGGTCTCCACCAAATTCAAATATGCATTTATAATACTTTCCATTGGATGATCATACATAAAGAACATGCATCGTTAAAACCTTGTCAAGGAAAAATTTGAAGGAAAAGAAATCTATCGGTGAAGAAAAAAGAGTACAATATTCTTGTGTACCATGGAATGTTTTAGAATTGCCTTGTTAAAATCTTGTAAAGACAAACCCAGTGGAAAAAAATTAGCAAAGGAAAAAGAAAAAAAGACAACGTTATGATAATTTTATCTCCCTCAAAATTATGTAGAACTTCAATAGTTTACAATTAAAGATATTTGAGTTGACGCATTTTAATATCATGTACCAACTTTTTAAATGTTGCAATTGGTAATGCTTTTGTGAATAGATTTGTCAAATTATTACACGATCGTATTTGCTTGACATCAATATTACTGCTTTTAAGAGCTCATGTGTATAAAATAATTTTGGCAAAATATGTTTGGTTCTATCACCTTTGATATAGCCTCATTTGATTTGTGTGATACAAGCATCATTATTTTCATATAATGTTGTTGAGCTATCTTTGATTGTGGATAAATCATATTTTTCTCAAATGTGTTAAATTACTGATCTTAACCAAATACATTCCCGACTTGTTATATGAATTACAATAATCTCTAAGTGATTGGAAGAAGTACCAACTAATATTTACTTAACAAATCTCAATAAAATAGTTGTACCTCCACACGTGAACAGGTATCTTGTTTGTGATTTTCCTTTATGCGGATCAAAAAGGTAACTCGAGTTTGCATAACCAACTACTTAAGGATTTGATTATTTTGGATAAAATAATCCCATGTCAGTCGTTCCACGAAGGTAGCGTAGAATACGTTTGACCTCATTCTAGTGCCTTTGAGTTAGCGCATAACTATATTTTGCTAGTAAGTTAACTGAAAATGCAATATATGGTCGTGTGCAATTTTCAAGATACATCAAAGCACCAATTTCATTTAGACATAGTACTTCAAGATCAAGAATTTCTTTATCATCTTCTTAAATGTGAAATTGGTCTTTTTTTTAATCAAGTAACTGGACAACCATTTGAGTACTCCAATGATAAGTTTTGTCCATGTAAAAGTGTTTCAGGACTTCTTATGTATATGTTGACTAATGGACAATAACTCCATTTGAAAATTGTTTAATTCGAAGACCAAGACAAAATTTTTTTTTCAACGTATTTCATTTCAAACTCAATTTTTAAATAATTTGTGGCTTTTACAAACTCTTCTAGAATTCCAACAAGATTTAAATCATCTACATATAACGCAACAATAACAAATCTAGAATTTGACTTTTTGATGAAAATACATGAAAAAATTAGATTATTCTCAAATCATTCTTATATTAAATATTCACTAAAACGATTGTACCACATGCATATGGATTGCTTTAATCCATATAAATATTTTTGTAACTTGATAGAATAAATATCTTGAGATTTTGAATTACATGTTTTAGACATTTTATATCTTTTAGAGATTTTCATATAAATATCATTATCCGGTGATTCATATAAATATGTTTGTAACAATATCTATTAAACGCATATTCAAACTTTGTGTGACTGCCAAAATAATAAAAAATCTGATTGTAATTACATCCACTACAGGGGAATACGTTTCTTCACAATCAATACCATGGTTACGCGAAAACATTTTGCAACAAATTGTACTTTGTATATTACAATTTTATTTTTCTCATTACGTTTACATAAAATATCCACTTATATCCAATAGGCATCATATCTTTAGGTGTTTGAACTATAGGTACAAATACTTCACGCTTTGCTAGCGACATCAATTTTGCATGAGTTGTTTCTTTCCATTTTGGCCAATCATTTTTACGTCAACATTCTTCGATGATTTTTGGTTCATTTTCATCATCACTTCTGGTGATATCAAGAGCAACTTTAAAATGAAAATATGTTGTCGACAACAATTTTATTTATATAAAATAATTCTCTCGTACTTACATAATGTATCAAGATCTCGTTATTTTTAGGTACATTATCCTCTTCAAGAGATAACTCTTTAAGAGATTCATCTTCAGCGGATCCTGCTTTAAGAGATTCTATTATGAGATAATTTTGTACAGTAAATTTGGATGGATCTATAACTTTTGTTACCTTTTTTTTTTGTTTAACCTCTTTAAGAGCATTTCTTTTATTTGTACTTTTATCTTTTGGGGAATCTTATATTTTACACCAATAAGTCTTTCACGCTTTAGACTTGTTTTAGACTCATTAATTATTGCATTATTTGATTGTCCTACCAGGACATCAATCTTTGTTGCAGTATTAGCAACTGGAATGTGAGACTTTACTATTTTCTTATTGTCAGTAAAGACATTTGGTAATATATTGGCAATAGTTTACAAATGAATGATCATCTGAATTTCCAGTTTACGTTGATTTGTATGAAGATCAAGATGAGATAGTGTTAAAGTGTTCCATGCTGTTTGCTTTTGTGCTTTTGGCAACTTTCCTTAGGAAGAAAAACTGTTTCATCAAAATAATAATCTTCAAAATGAGGTTTAAAAATATCCCTAATTAAATGCTCAATTTATCTAATGATTGAGAGAGATTAAAAACCAACATATTTTTGAAGTCTACATTGAAGACCCATCTTAGAGTGATAGGGAGGTGCAATTGAAACATATACAACACAATCAAAAGTACGAAAATAAAAAGTATTTAGTGGTTGGCCAAATGCAAGTTGTAATGGAGAATATTTATTATGGGCAGTTGGTTTTATTTGAATCAATGATGCAACATGCAAAATTGCATGTTCCCAAGTAGAGACAGATAGTTTTATTTTTAGAAGTAATAGTCAAACAGTTAACTGCAAACGTTTAATAAATAACTTAGGTAAACCATTCTGAGTATGTGTATGAGCAACAAGATGTTTAACATTAATCACAACTGATATGCAATAATCATCAAAAGCGTTAAATGTAAATTCTCTTGCATTATTCAACTGAATAGACTGAATTGGATAATCAGAAAATTGAACTCGTAATCTAATAATTTGTGTAAAAAGTCTAACAAATGCAACATCTTTAGTAGATAATAAACAAACATGTGACCATCTAGTTAATACATATATTAAAACTATAAAATATCTAAATGGCCCATATGGTGGATGTATAGGTCCACATATATCATTGTGGATTATTTATAAAAATGATGAAAATTCAATAACTTTCTTGGAAGGGGATGATCTGATAATTATCATTCCTTCGAAATATGCTACACATGGATAATCACTTGGTAAAAATATCTTCTAGTTCTTTAATAGATGTTTATATGAATTCTCAATTATTTGATGCATCATGATTGATCCCAGATGATCAGGACGATCATGCCAAAGCATAAATATATTTGGATTAGAGCACTTCTAGTGTATTACAACATGTGATTCAATTGTTTTCAATATTGTATAATATAACCTAGAAAAGAAAGTTGACAGTTTTCTAATATGAGTTTCTGGCCCAAATTTATTGTTGTAATGTAAAAAATTCATTACTACATTCATTGATTGTTTCAACATGATAACTATTTCGACAAATATTTTTAAAATTAACAAATTTCTTTTAGATTTTGAAGAACACAAAGTATTGTCAATATAAAATTTTGTTTCTTTTTGTAACATGATGTCGTCTCTTTCGAAACCTTCAATTAGGTTCAATAACCCTAATATTGTATTGACGTTGGATCTATTTAATGTTAAATATTGGAAATATTTCTTGTACTTAATTGTGTGTTGTACAATTATCTGTCAGACACATATCTTTGCCAATCGTCTTGAAATTAGTCAATGCATCAATATAACTCACATTTCCTTATAAACAAAAATATATATAAACATTTATTAATGCAAAATAATATTTAACATGATGTATTAAAATATGACAATTCAAACATAATGTGATTATAGTAAAGAAAGAAAATTAATTACTATGATCATATGCATCACTAATAAAAGAAAATCATTGTCCCTATTAGAATTTATAAATAAACCATAAATATCGATGAGTTAGGTCCATCATATTTGGATTATTCAAATAAGTTAGATGATTTTCTAGATCATTGTAGTTGGCAAAATCTGTTTCAACCTATTTTTCTTTTTCCTCCATATATGCTTGATATAAGTTTACCAAATGTTTGCACGTATGACAGGTACGTGTCCAGTGCCCTTTCATACTACACTTGTGACATTTATCTATATATTTTTTTACAGACTTATTCTGCAAGTCTTTATCTTCATCTTACTTTATCATGTTGTGGTTCCATTTTTGGTGATATAGAACATTTTTCTCTGAGAAAGTTTGAGTACGCTTCCCTTGATTTCAATATTATTTTCTACCACGTCCATGGTTTTCCTTATTATGATGAAATGAATTTCCATTCGCTTCAGAAAATGAAGTAGAACCGGTTGGACGAGACTGTAGATTTTTCATTAACAATTTGTTGTTTTGTTTAGCCACTAATAAAAAAGATATTAGTTCAAAATACTTAATAAACTTTCGCTCTCAATTTTGATGTTGTAGGAGCACATTCGAAGTGTGAATATGTTATATGTTTTATTTCAAACATATAATTATTTGTGACTTTTTTCTCTACACAATTTCAATTGTATAACTTCAGATACATTTAATCATAACGAGCTTCTGAGAAAATTTTAGTCTTTTGGTACACGTATTACTCCCTTAAACTATCTTATAAAATTAATTGATATTTTATTATGAAGTACTCAGTCTTTAATAAAATTATTGCTTTAGAGCAATCTTTCAGGGATGCTTAATTTATTTCCTTAATGGTATTGAATGAGAAAGAAATATTTAAAATCGAACTAACATATAAAAGAAAAGAATATTCATTGCATTGATATGATAACATTATACTCTATATAATATCACATAAATCATATCAAGATTTTATAGAATGGTTTACATCACAATATGCAGATATCAATATTAAAAAATAGAAACTTAAACTGGTTCGGAAAAGTTACGAAGTATATATATTGCCAAAGATCGAAAGAACTTAACAATTAGTTAAGTCTCGTACTGATTATGTATTGTAAAATTAAAGAGAAGTAGTAAGAGAATTAGAAGATAACAATATAAACTTAACTCTTAAGGAGCTTGATATCTTTTTCTTTAAATTTCTTGTGTTATACAAATAAGCCTCACTATATCATTTTATAGATATAGGAGGATAAAACATACGAAGAGATGATACATAAATTAATAAGATGCATATTAAATTTAGGAATTCAACAGTTGGTAAATAAATGAAAATTTTAAAAGTTGTACATAAATGGACTAGAATTCTAAGAAGTGAACTAAATAGTAATCTACTAAATTCATGTATCCATTTATAATAAGAAAAAGAAAGAAAGAAAGAAAAACCCTTACAAATGGGGTTTTAAGACTCGGTTGGCTTCAGCACACACTGACAGAACCCATCTGATAACGGAGCTCCAAGATATGGTCTCTCGCAGTTTCACAGCCAAAAAGCTTCCCTTACTCTTTCATACTCCCAAAGGTACTCTCTCTCTCTCTCTCTCTCGTTCCTTTCTCTGCAGTGATTCCATCTGAACATTCATGTGCTCCGCTTTTTCAAGCCCTCTTCTCCACGCACATTGTGGGCGACAAACCGATCCTTGTAAGCCATTCACTCTCCCTCACTCTCCCTCTCTCCATCTTTCCCCTCCTCTTTTCTGAAATTTGAGTGTTGGTATTTCTTGATAATTGCTGTTCCATTGGATAGGTTCGGGATTTCATACATTCTGCGCTTTACGACCCGAAACATGGCTACTTCTCTCAAAGATCGGGGTCAGTCGGCGTGCTTGAGAAAAGCATTAGGTTCAATCAGCTTGAAGGTGCTTCCAGAGTTTTTTACTCCACATTTGATATATTCTTGTTTGATCACACACAACCACTCATTTTTTTTTTTTTTTTTTTAATAAGTAAACGGTAAATATAATTTGAACTTAGGATTCATATGTAACTCAAGTATAATGATTGAACGGATTATGTATAAGATTTTTGACCTGTTGGTTTTCAGTATTATGTGTAAAACAATGTTGGAACAGTGAACTAAAACATACACACGAACACTCAGTTTGAGCTTAGGATTCATATGAACTCAAGAAAATAGATTGAACGAATTATGTATATGATTTTTCGCCTATCGATTTCAGTAATTATGTGCAAAACAATGTTGGAACAATGAACCAGGAGGGAAAATTATGGTAATATAATAGATATTGAAGATAATGGTGGAGTAGATGAAATAGAGGGGTGTTCAGTGCTGTTATAAATGAAATGGAGGACTGACGTTGCATTGTTTCTAAATTCCAAATGCTTTTTATTTTTGTTAATGTTCAAGTTGCCTGAGAGGGTCTTAAAACTAGGTATGTGATATGGTAGAGGATGACTGTGGGTAAGAAATCAAATGTCTGAAAATCAATCGGGGTTGAATTTTGGATTTGAGGTGGTTGCATGGCTGTAATGACTAACGTGGAAGCCTGAATATCTGTGGGAAACTTAAAAAGGACAAGGGAAAATTTGATGGAAATCTCTCTAAGATTGATGGTCTTTTGCACGGAAGGTCAGTAGATGGGTTAGTTGCATTTAGACTGAAGTGGTGCAATAGGGTTCCAACGAAGAACCAAAATTTTAAATATAGGTGGAATGAAAAGATTTGGGTGCCTGCCATATGATGGGAGCATGTGACCCTTGATAACTTCCCATGGCTAAGGCAAAAAAAGGGAAAAAAAAAAAAGAAAAATCTTGCCAACAACATCAAGTGGTAGGCTCAAAAGGGTCTCTACAAAGTAAAACTGCAGCTTTTTATTCCAGCGCAAAGAGTAACAATACACATTGCTATCCTGTTCCTTGACTGGTGAAATCAATTTTTTTTGCTAAATTTTGATTTAGAGCTCTTTTTATTCACCAAACATTTCAAATACTTAGCCCAAATTTTTATCTGAATTAATAAGTATCTAATCTTTGTGTCCATTGTCTGGATTGTCTTATATTTGTCCTATCCTCTGAAATTAATGTAACCCTAACACTTATGATTTATTGGTAAAATTATTATTTTTTGATCGTTAAACAAGATTTTATTGATCAAAGATTCAAAAGAATAGGCAAAAGCCCAAGTATACGAGACATACAAGAGCAACGTCTAGGTGTGCTTAGTTTTGATATACAAGGAATGAAACAACAAGCCATGAAAATCTATTACAATCGACCAATGGAGTAAAGTATTGAAAAATAGACTTCTAAGCTCATCCACTGACCGCGCTTGATCTTCAAAACTTCTTTCATTCCTTTCCCTCCAAATACACCACCATAAACATATTAGAACCATCTTCCAAATAGAGGTGATCTGAGAGTTACCCTGAATGGCTTTCCAAGAAGCTAGGAGGTCCACTACCTGTCTCGACATCACCCAAGCTAATCCCACCCGAGCAAAAACTTCATTCCACAATATCCTGTCAATCTCACAACGAAGTAGTAGATGGTCAACCGACTCTCCACTCTTTTTACACGTACAACACCAATCCATGACTATGATTCGACGTTTTCTTAGATTGTCTAAAGTGAGGATCATCCCCAAGGAAGCCGTCCATACAAAAAATCTTGCCTTTAGAGGCGCTGTTGTCTTCCAAATGCTCTTCCATGGGAATGAATTTGCACTATGCATTGTCATGGCTTTGTAGAAGGAGTGGACTGAGAACTCCCTATCTTAGAAGGGCACCAAAAGATCTTATCTTCAACTCCTGCCAACAAACGGGTGGCCAACAAACTGGTGGAGTACTTCGACAAAGCCTTAATTCCCAATCTTGTGCATCTCTAAGGAATGTAATGTTCAATTAGGGAGTGCCATTAGAGAGTATGAAGAGGTCTGCAATCGAGGCTTCTTTCATGCTTGCCATGTGATAAACTTGTGGAAAAGTTTCCCTGAGCGCTCTATCGCCACACCATACATCGTGCCAAAATTTAATTTTGGATCCATCACCCACTTTAAAGCGGGTATATCTTGAATATGTGGCCCAACCTCTTCTTATATGCTTCCATAGCCCCACACCATGAGGCCCACTCACCTCCTTGGTACACCATATCCTCCCCATGGTTCCCCATGCTTCAATTCAATGACAATATTGGTAAAAAAATTTATGTAACCCTAACACAAATCGTATCCTAGTAATGTCTTGCATAAAAAGTTTGAGTATGACAGCAGCACAAATGGCGGAATCAAGAAAGAATTCATAAATGATGGGCACTTGTTTATGATATAATGGTATGAAATGATGCTCTCTAGAAGCTGGTTTAACTAGAGAATATGACTATTAAAGGGTACTAACTGCAGTATTGGCTGGCAGTTCTTTAAGACTTCTTAATTTTTGTTTTCTAGATAACTAGAGCACGATGGTCAATTCGCCTCCCAAGGACTTTTTTTTTTTTAATTGGTAAACAAAATTTTATTGAGAATAGGACTAGGCAAGAGTCAAAGGTCACAGGACATAGACAAGAGTATCACCCACGCATGATAATCTAGTGTACCAGAAATTCAAGAATGTTCATACCATAGAATCAATTACAATCAACCAATGGGTTAACATATTCAAAAGGGAACTTCTAAGCTCATCCATTGTTTGCTCTCGATCTTCAAAGGACTATTTGTACATTGCTAAACCATAGGAGTTGCTATTTGCTATACTATAAGGTGCAGTTGGACTCTAACCTTACTGATTATTTCTCACAGAGAGGCATTCTAATTGAGGATTCAAGATATTCATGCTTTATATTGACTCGAGCTTAAAAAAAATATTTTACATGTTGAGTAACACCGGAAAAGCGAATTTTGAAAGTATCATCAAATATTTGATGGTTGTTAACTTGGATCCATACTCGGTGAAGCACCACTGACAGTTTTGTATAATTTTGAATTGAGCTTATGTGAGATATTCATAGCTGTAGCGTCTGTGACTCTGTCATTTATTACTTATCAGCCGATGCATAAAGTGCACCCTTGTATGAATGTATTTAGAACCTTTTTTTTTGGTTGGTACTTTTTTTGATTGATTAAAAAGAAAAGTGTAAACAGAAAAATAGGTACTTGGTTAAGGTATGTATTCTTTTCCAATTCAATACTGAACAGACATGCTTGACAGCTGCATTGCTTTGAAGTCAACATTGATCTTTTGCTCTGAATTCTTTACATATTGTAGGCAGGAAAGCTTATATGAAATACTTGGATGATATATACAAGCGGAGTGACATAGCTTGGTTCACTCCAGTGGAGCTTTTTAAGGTTCTCTGTCTCTTTGTCTCTGTGCGTGTGTTCGTGCATGTATGCGTGTGTGTGACAGTATAGAGAAAGTCAAACCCTTATAAGCTAGAAAGTTGGGTTCAAACAGACGTGCGTACTTGTATTTTTCTATCCCTTCCCTGTATTCTTCAACGAGATAGTTTCTTAGCTTTTCAGCATTTTCGGTTGTATGGAGGTAAAAAATGCACTGGAAATACCAAGATAGACATGTTCTGGAACCTAGTGGTCTAGTTTTGTTTTGGAGCTTCTTTTTTTCATTTTTTTTGGCCTTCTTTGTCCAACTGTTTGGTGGTGGCTTTACACTTTTCTGTTTGGATCAGCAAATGAAAAATCCACACTTTTCTGATTGGATCAGCAAATGAAAAATTCATACAGTTCCTTCTTAGAGATATATTTGTGGCTGATAGGGGAGTCTATGGAGACGAACAATATTCCCCAAAATACTCATGTCATTAGGAGAAAAATAAGTGTTGTGCCTTTACATGTCAATTTAATTACGCATATTTTTGGAAGTGAAATTATATTTTATGATATTGGCGTTTCCAGGAGTCTGTGAAAGATATACGTGTGTGTTCCAGTGGTGACTATCGAGAAATATTTAATTTTCCTCTATATCTATCAAACAGAGCTCTTTCCATATTAGGGATATGGGTTTCTTTTTGTTTCATAGGGCTTTTAGGTGTGTGTGTATATATATATATATATATATATATATTTGCTTTCGACTTTTTTAGTGATGTAACGAACTTTGGCTTTCTTGTAGCCTTGGTATGCTCATGGAATTGCTGAAGCCATAATGCGTACTGCTAACCTTTCAGTTCCATTAAAAGTAAGCTCTCTCTTGTTCATAATGTCCTACTGGAAAAACCAGCTCAGATTTTGCACGTATTGTTACATTATGTTCTTATTGCCTATATGTCTCAAGTAAACTTAGGGTGGGTTTGGATACACAAACCTATGTATCTCATCTCATCTCATCATTACAACTTTTCCAAATTCCCATAGAAAAATGTAATAAACAATTCAACTTTTTCAAATCCCAAAATAAAAATAATACTAAAAAATTATATTTAACAATATTTTATTCAACTTTAAAAAAAACATCTCATCTCATCTGAACTCTCTATCCAAACCCACCCTTAATTTCAGTTTCTATTTCAGAATACATAATTAAAATCATTTATGATTTCTGGAGGAAAGCTTTATTTGATCATATAGATGTTCAATATCATGGATTTGTTTACGCCTAACAAAAATCTTAAGAAATGGGGATCAGTGTGGATGTTAAATGGTTCCTCCACACGAAAGCACTTTGCTATGTTTGATAACTGTTTCTGTACATATGTTGCTTGTTGCCATGTACCAGAAATTATTTTGATGCATATGGTTCCCATCATAAATTTGTTTTTGATCAGTAGGTTCCCATCATAATTACTTCCCCTCAAGTATGAGAGGCAAGCTAGGTGAAGTATTGTCTTCACTTCTGCCTAGCAAGTTGACTATAGTGATAGATGTAAGCTAATATTTATGCTGCTGGAGGTTATATCATAGATGCATAGGTTAAGACCATTCAGGAATAAAGAGGTCATTTTAGTTGCCATCTTAAACTTTGGTGACAATTATCTTATACTTTGGCTTGGCAATTGTTTCCTTTATGCCTAATGTGGTGTGTATGGAATGAACATAATGCTGAGAACTTCGAAGATAGGGAGAATATGGTGGATGAGCTTAGAACCATATTGCTAAAAACTCTATTATGTTTATGTTTGGATGTCTGCTCATAATAATCCTATTATATTGATTCTATGCATCTTGTTTTCCCTCTCTTTCCTTTCGCTTGTATACACCTGGTGTACTTGGGTTCTGCCACTCTGTGCTCTTAATAAAATCCAGTTACTTATAAAAAAAGTCAGATACTGTAGGAATTTCTTTAAAGAAATTTTAAAAAGCTTTAAATTGCGAGGAAAGATGATTACCTTTTGGCTTCAGTTTTGA
Organism: Juglans microcarpa x Juglans regia; assembly: GCF_004785595.1. Lineage (NCBI taxonomy): Eukaryota > Viridiplantae > Streptophyta > Magnoliopsida > Fagales > Juglandaceae > Juglans > Juglans microcarpa x Juglans regia. Next base: position 20,379,118 of record NC_054594.1, on the reverse strand, counting down.
AAATATTATGTCTCTCCAACTGTTACCATTTTGCTTGTTAGCATATTTGTGAACCTAATGCAGTTGGGAGCTTGGTGAGAGAGATCAGTTCTATTTTTATTAAAGCTGAACATTAGGTGAAACATACGAAACCCCCTTCATGGGTGAAATAAACAAAATCCAAGAGTTCTTGGAGGAACTAGAAAAGGACAAGGCTGTGCTATTAGTAATGAAAGTCAATTGTCTTGCACCGATGTCATAATTTTTTATTCATGATAATGATAAACCAAAAAAATTTATACCCTTTTATAACCTAAATGTACCAGATTCTTAGAGTGCCGTAAATAGTGTTACCGTAGACAATGCCCTTATAATGACAATATTTCATTCATTTGAAATCATCATGCCAGTAAATGATTCCTCCCATTGTCTTTGTTATTAAATTTATATTCTTGTTTAATAATTTTAGTCTAAGTTCATCCCACTGTTTGATAATGTGCACTCAGATATATGAAATTGGTGGTGGATCAGGGACTTGTGCGAAGGGCATAATGGATTACATAATGTTGAATGCACCTGCTAGAGTTTACAACAGTATGACTTACACGTACGTGCATCAACCATATCCCGATATACTGTAATATAAGTTAGGCACTCTGCGCCAACACTACGTTTATTACATGCCACCCTCTGATACATATAATCTACATGCTTTCTCCAGGCAATATGTTAGTCTTTTGTTGCCTTTAGAAAATATCTGAAATCCATAATGGCACTTTAGTCTTGAAAGTGGTCCACTTTATCCATATGCATATGTATGTACATATATATATATATATATTTGATTGGCACCGGGTGTCTGAGAATAGCATCCCGACTAATCTTGGGGGTGCACAGACATATCTCTATATTTATACGTATGTGTATCTGGAAATTCCTATTTGTGTCCCTGAACTACCGTCGTTTTTCTATTTGCACCCTAAATTGTTAAATTTCGACAATTTGCACCATCGATTAAGACTTGAGCCTTAAGATCAATATAAAATAGGATATGTGTTTCAATCTTAATGGTCAATCATAATCAATGGTGCAAATTTCCAAAATTAGTAGTTTGGGTCCCAATTGTCAGTTTTGATAGTTTAGGGCACACTGCAAAATGATTGGTAGTTTGGAGGTGCAGAAGGTAATTTTCACTATATATAAATATATATTTCTAAATTCCTTATGGCTTGTTTATTTGAGGTTCTAGTAACGTATTATGCAATTGAGCATTGAATGTTAGGCAAGATTTAATCCATAGGTACAGATGCGTGAGAGAGAGTGAGGGAGGGAGGGAGAGAAGAGGGGGGGGGGGGGGAGGGAGAGGGAGGGACATAACACATTATAAAATGACTTTTCAAATATTCTGTTACTAGATGGGCTCTGCACCATTTATCAACAACGTTGTGACCCACCCTACTAGTAATAGCTGTTCAAAGAATGATGTGAAGAGGTCCACCTCCTGATCATTAGCCCCCCTAACATATTGACACACCACTGAGAGAATCATGCATGGAATAGATAAAGTAGAAAAATCAAATGCATTGCGAGTGAATTAAAACTCCTCCCAAAGAATTACAATCTAACAGCAATAGCATTTAAGAAATCTAAAAAAAGTCATGGAATGGACACTGCATAAAGCAGTGATACAATCATAACATGATCTAAAAAATAAAAGACTTAATGACATGCCATGGATGTTCAGACATCCTTGACATTCTTCTCTCCTCAAATTGTACACACTTGAAAATTTAAAATTCGTGGTGACCAGAATTCCCTTGCCAACATTCAAGCAGCTGAATTGTGCTATTTGGAATTCCCATAAGACTCCAAATAGGGAATACTAGACAACTAACGGCTTGTTTGAACACTTAGAATATCTCGGAATTCTGTGAATAATAGTGAAATGGTTTGTGAATAGTAGTGAAATGATTTGAATTAAGATGTTTTATTGGATTTTGGGAAAGGAGGGAAAAAGTTGAGTAAAAATATTATATAGTTAAAAAAGTATTTGAATATTGTGGGGCCCTCGACTCCCACGTGTGATTTGCTAGGAGTCGTTACACCGGGATGATGGCCACTCGGGTCACACACCCCATCGCCAAGTGCAAGTGTGTGCGGATATGCAAATTTTGTATAGTTTATAAACGCAGCGGAAAAATATAATAAAGCAGTCTAAAACTAAATACTAGAAAATTTAAAATTACAACTCAACAAGAAGTCCTCCATAAAGTTATTACAGTCATCCAACTGATCAAAATAAGAATAGAACTAGAAGTCCATCAACTACAATAGAAATAAACCCCAAGTCATCACTTCTCAGGTGGGGTTGGTCCATCATGCTCAAACCTGTCCTCTGCATCGAAGTCTACGGTTCCATGGTAGAAACACCACAGTAAGATCTTGCAATCTCAGCAAATAAATCCACAAATCAACAATCAAGAATTTCAAACATGAAAGCATATAGACAAACATGCACAACAGTCATGAGAGACTTTCCCAAAATACCCATTTATGTGATCTTACAAAAAAAACATAATATCATTTAATTAGCCACTCACTCCAAAAATTCCATTTGTACCCAATTTACAACTATTTATTACAGTGTACACCATGGTCTCCCCTCGGGACCACCCACATATCCTGGCTTCCTTCGTCACACCACGGGTAACAACTGTGCATGTGACTTTGTAACGAGCGATGTCCAACTCTGCGCCCAGCTCGTAATGTAACCAGACATCCTCTAGCCCTCGCCAGCAGAGGGGCTATGGAGTCGTGCCAAAAGCATTACCGTCTTGACTGAGCCAACTGTTGCCTGGTGATAGCTCAGGGGACGTCACTATGTTTTACATGCTCTCGAGTGACCAGAGGAGCTCCACTGAGATAATACCCTAACTCGGCTTGGGGTCGTGACACGCACGCACCCACACAAAAAAAAAATTTTTTTTTGATGACACCCAGAAACCTAGTTTTCAGATTACGCAACATAGCATAGAAAAACATAACACAGTTGAATAAATCATGGAAGATATTAATAACAATTATTATGCAGATGCATGACAAGCAGTTATTGAATGGCATGACATAGCACAAAACAATCAACCACACAACAACACAAAAGTAACAATTTCAACAATTTCACAAATCCCAACTACACGTGTTTCCCAACTCTCTATCTGGCCTTCGGCCCACATTTCCGACAACTACATCATTAATATCCCAATACTTCAAAGGGCCCTAGGTCACTTCTTAATCACAACCAGACTGCAACAAAGTTGGCGATAATTCCACGTTAGTAAAATCAATGGTTGATATGGTGATTTACTTACTACACGGAAGACAAATTTTTGGATGATCGAGCATGTTGGCTTAAAGTGTCCTGGGATTGAGCGTGTGCATGTCGCTGTGCGGGTCGCTGTGCAGACGGACATATTTGGTTAGATTAATCTGAATATGATAAAAAATTTAAAGCACAAGGCAAGAGGTAGAAAGACTTACTGTGGCGGCGTCAAGAGGGGTGGAGCATGCGGCGGTAGCGGCGATGCACGATGGCAGAGGCAGATCTAGGCAAAATAGAGGGACAACCAATGGGGTTATTTCAAGGGGGTGGCAGATCCGACGTGCTAGTGGGTGGAGGGGAATTTCACGGTGGGGTGTGGCGGAGCACGGCGGGGCAGTGGCTAAGGTGGTTTTTAGCTCACGGGTTGGGTGGAACCAGGGGAGAAGGATGGCGGGAATGGAGGTGGTCGCACGGCCACCAGAACACAGCTGGGAGTGGTGGCTCATGGTGGTGCACGGTGGCGCTAGGGCAAAAATACTCCTGAAGGCTACGGGGAGTAGATCTAGGGGTGAGGGAGGTTCTAGAATACGATTTGAGGGGAGGAGAGGATGCTTGAGGGATGATTTGGGCAAGGGTTGGGTCTCGACAATCGCAGCTGCGGCTGCGATTGGGGGTGTGGGACGATGTTGGCTTTGCGAGCGTCGCACGCGTGGCATGCGACGAGTGGTGGGCAACAGCGGTGAGCAATTTCTATGGTCGAGGCTTCACAGGTCGTAGAGAGAGAGAGAGAGAGAGAGAGAGAGAGAGAGAGAGAGAATTGCGTGGATTGGTGGAAGTGGAGGTGGCTGCAGACAAAGGCGATGACTCGTGCTCGACAGACGCATGGCGAAGGCGCAGTGGCGTCTTGGGTGGTGAGGGCTCACGGGTTGTAGAAGGAAGGAGGAAGAAGAAGAAAAGAAAAAAAAGAAAGAGAGAAGAGAAGAGGGAGGGGCGTGCGGCGTTGGGGGCAAAAGATTTAGGGTTTTCCATCAATGCACAAAACAATGCCGTATAGGGGTAGGGAAAACAAAATTTCACCTCCAAAGCCATCAAAATGACGCAGTTTTGGTGGGAAGGCTGGGCTCCCACACTAACCCACGGGCTGGGCCCGATTTCTTCCCCTCTCAAGCCTATATTCGGCCCACAACAATCCAAGAAAAATAAATAATCCACAAATAACCACTTGGGCTCAAATTTTCTCTTAAAGAAAAAGCCTACATACACAACATATTTTGGGCTTCACAAATATAATTTTTTAATATTATTTTTGTTTTGAAATTTGAAAAAGTTGTGTTATTTTTTGTGTTTTGTTTGGAAGTTTGGGAAAATTTTATTGGGTTTTGTGTTTGAATAATGATTAGATGAGAAAGTTGAAAATTTGAAATTGAAAAGTGGTTTGTGTTTGAATGATGTTTGAGAAGGAAATTATGAGAAGTTTTGAGAATATCAGAGAATATTTAAGTGTCCAAACAAGCCCTAAGTCTCTAATGTCATTGAACAATTGAGCAAAACCTACAAAGTTGATCATTGTCAATAAAATCCTTGTACAAAGGATGTCTACCAATAAAATCTTTTCCCAACGCTGTACTCCATTTGGAAAGAGCAACCTTTGGAGGCATCTTATTGCCCTACTCTTCCTAGGAAATTCACACCAACAAACCCTTTTAAAGCATCATAAGATGATCGAACCTCAAATGTTCCAGACTCTGCTCATAAAAAGACATAGCTCAGTACACAGTATGTATACAGGAGACATAGTTTGTGATTATATGATTACAATTTTGATATTTTCTACTATTTTGTTATTTAAATATGCATGCTGGAGCTAGTTCAGTAATTTTTTCTCAGTCCTTATTATCAGTGATTTTTTTTTAATCCACCTAAATTAAACCAGTTGTAAACCTGCGGCTATAAATTTCGATTTATGTTAGTGTTCCATTCTGGTTCTAAGATCTATAATGAGTGGTGACTATAATCACATATGTAACCGCAGCTCAGTGGAAATCAGTCCTTCACTGGCTGAGATACAAAGAGAAACTGTCGGAGGAGTCCGTAGTCACTTGTCAAAATTCAGAGTAGAATGCCGTGATGCTGCTGATCGAACTGGATGGGGTAAGTTGTTTTTATGTTTTCTACCTTATTTCCAATGCTTCTGAGTCAGCATAATTTGTATGCCTTATGGTTCACAAAAGTGAACAATTATTGTATCCTTATCGCGGTATATGGTGCATTTGCAATCACTTTTCTTTTACATTTTAACGTCTGGGTTAGATCTCATATACCTAGAGATCTCATATATCTATCAAGCTTGGTCATCACTCCTCAAAGACACTCATAGATTTGTATACAACATGCATACACATTAAAAGGTTGGCCATTTGGCTTTCTAACCTTTTAGCAACACAGACATGAATCACCTAGCCAAAAGCACACTAGCCTAAACAAACAAGTAACACAAACATCAATCAAGCACAATCACTCCTCTGAGCTGTTAACAGCTGCAATCTCGCAATTACCAGCTATTGCATGTGATACATGCATAATTTCATGTGCAGTTCTTACATCAGTTACATGTCTATCATAAAGTTAGATATTAAAGTTAATTTTATTGTATTAACAGGGGCTGTAGAGCAACAACCATGCTGGGTAATAATGCTTGAGGTATGCTCTGTCGTCTTTGATTTGTTTCAGTTTCATCTGAGTGATAGAATGTTGCCACTAGAGTTAAAGGGTAAATTTTGTAAGTATCTAATGCACGTGAATGTACTTCACGTTATGACATATTTCATATGTTTGTTTTATCACGCATTTCATGTTATGACATATTGATGCATGTGAAATATCCAATCACTTATAAACCCCTGGGTTTGGTTTAATTGGTAAAGGCCATGGGCTTGGGGGTATGCTCCCCCAAGTCGAAGGTTTAAATCTCCTTGGGTGCAAACAATCTCTAGGGATCATTGGACTGGGGGATTTTCCTCTTGAATTACCCGAGGTTCACTTGCGGGAAACTCCTTGTCGAGGGCCTGGACACCCTATGTTGGGAGTTCCCGGACACCCGGTGCCAATAAAAAAAAAAATCTGATCAGTTATAAAGAGTTGAAGCAATATTATGAGGCCCTTTCAACCCAAATTTTTCTTCACATAATTGTTGCTATAGGAGCAATCGAGAGTAAATTGTCTAAGAATTCAAAGTTGATCAGTTCACTCCACTTTTCCTACCACACATGCTGGTTTTATGAATTATTTTTCATGTTTCAACTATAAAAAGATTCAAGTTCTCCAATATTGCCAAGCCAACCACCCACATTCTTTGATACATGTGCACTGCTCCACCATAACCCATGTATCCCTCTTGCTTAAGTGTCCAAGCAAGAACATCGCCATGCTCTCTAGTCTCTACCTCAAAACCATATCGAAACAACTATCTCTAGTTGTTGATAAAGAGACCGTGTTCTGACCACCATTTTCATTTCCTAGATCCAAAACCACTATCTTTAAATTGGATAAACGAAGTACATGCACCAGAAGTTGATTTAGACAATGCATTCCATCTGTTTGCCAACTTTGCTTGCTAAAAGTTGAACTACTGGCCCTGAAAAAAATATATCAGCTACGCAAAAAATATATCAGCGAAAGTTGATTTAAGATCAGCTTTAAAGAGGGATCAGTGTTGTAAAAGCATGCTTATGCGAGCCTAACGTGCAAAGAACAAAGCTTCAATACAAATTATTCTTGATCTTAAAGTGAAGCACATTAACTACAGCACAGTTAATGCACAACGGTGCACATATTTTTCTGAATACTTCTGGTGGAAAAAGGCCTTTTGTTGTATTTCCTTTAAATATATGATTCATTTGGATTTTACTGTTGATAAGTAATTGATTAATCAGCAACCAATCAAGAATGACCATTGATTAGTCATACTCACTCTTTATTCATGTGCTTTTTGGATATATTTGGTACAACAGCGTGCTTAATTTTGATCATCATTACCATGGTTGGCAATATGTTATAAGACATAGGAGAATATGTTGTGTAAAGAATTGGACAAAAATGTATAATGCATCATGGTATATTGGATTATTGCCTTGTTGTCCTTTGCTAATTTTGTTCAGATTTTTTTGAAGAAATTTTAAGAAATTTAAGTAGCATGACCTACAAGTTGCATGACCTTCTAATCACATGAACTAATACGGAGCTATTATGCCAACTAAATCAGTATTTGAATTAAGTAAACATTTTAGTTAAAAATGTGTTTTTTTTTTTTTTATTTCGATCAAGCTTTGCACTTTGTTGTTTGTGCCTAAGAACTATCCTTCATGGTCAAAACATTGAGATTCACATCTATCCTCTTACACAGCCAGATGTTTAATTGGTCGAAGCACTTAGGAGCAAGAAATCATGTTAATGGGTTGAAGTAATAAATAAGGGATGAAGATTCTTTTTTTTTTTTTTGATAAGTAATAAGGGATGAAGATTCTTCTTCAATACTTTGTTCCTTTGGGCAATTGCTATAGATTTTAATGAACTAAGCTTCCACGATTTCCTTATATATATTTTTAATTGGCGCTTTCTCTTATAAACGGCCCATGTACTTTGGAAATACCTATTGTTAATAAAATTTCAATTACTACCGATCAAAAATAAAATACAATTTCAATCACCTATCCAAAATACCATTTTGAGGGACATCTAAACTAGACACCTACTTTTCTTAGTGTTGCTTTATTACTTCATTGATGAAGGTGTTTGCCTTTTCGATCTCTGTGCGTGTGTGCGTGTGTGTGTGCGTGTGTGTGTGTGTGTGTGTATTTGTGATGCATGCATGGGCATGCAAAGACACAGGGGGACGAGAGGGTTTGCAAGGTGTGTTTTGCATTTATATGGGTAGAAATTGTTGATCAAACTCATTCCCAAGCTAAATTTACTAATTTGTTCCTTGTAGGTGCTTGATAATCTTCCACATGATCTTATCTATTCAGAAAATCAAGTTTCTCCTTGGATGGAAGTATGGGTTGAAAAGCAACATGATAGGTACAAAGTGTGCAGACGCCAGTCGGTATCTCTAAAATACTTTCTTGCAACTTTGTATTATTGTGTTTTGCATAAGGGCGTGGTATTGAATTGCTCATTATCTTTCAAATCAAAATTCAGTACACAGAAAGGTCCACTAGAATTTCTCAATTGAGGACTCATCATGAAATGGTTGTCAAGTATTAACGTAAATCCTTAATATGTTACATGCATACAAATGCACATACTGTTGTCAGTCTTACTGTCATAAACATTTTCAATAAGTTAGAGGCCTTATGCCTGAAAGTCCTTCACATCTTCATGTTTAATCAGCTGTGGGACAGCCTGAATTAAATCCCACACTGATCCAGGTTTCTTCCTTTAATAGGGAAACACTCTCTGAGTTGTATAAGCCATTACGAGACTCCCTAATTAAGCATTGCGTTGATATTATCGACTTGGACAAAAATCATAGCAGTCAAAGCAGCATAATATCAAAGACAAGAAGCATTTGGTCTATGGTTTTTCCTACACCTCGAAGATGTTGGCTACCAACTGGTTGTTTGGTAAGAGAAACCTTTGGGAGTTTTCTTCTTCAATATTTCCAACTTCTGACAAAAGTACCCCTTCCATAATTGCAGAAACTACTTGAGGTTCTACATGGAGTGCTACCAAAGATGTCTTTGATTGCTTCTGACTTTAGTTACCTACCTGATGTGAAGATACCTGGTGAAAGAGCTCCCTTGGTTTCAACCAAGGTATATTCTTTTTCTTATTGTTACCAAGGTTAATACTTTGTGATAATGCCTTTAGCTCATTCTTTTTTAATTAATTTGCATCGGTTTGTTTTTGTAACCCTTTAGGCGTGACATCAGGGAACATGTGAATATAATGCAGCTTAGTGTGAAACATAATGGGGGTTTAGAACATCTGATTGTGCCTTCTTATCTGCCCATCGTACTTATGTCAATATGACTTGCCTATGACATGGAATTTTCCATATCTTTTTTTGATAACTAAGAAATCTTTCTTTAAAAAAAGAGCAGAAGGTGCAACCCTAGTACACATGATATAGACAATGATGTTTGTATCAGTTTGGATGGGCATTAATGTTATTGGATGAGAGGCCAAAAATCAAGAATCCCTATGCATATTGATGAAAAAGACCACTCAATAAGCTTAATTTCCTCATTCTTGAACCTATCACTTCTGTTATAAATCTTTTTGTTTTACTAGAAAAATTTTATTAAGACAAGCAAATAGGCATAACCCAAGTACACGGGAAGTATATTAAAGTGCAAACCAAATTACAAGTTAGAAACTAGAAAAAGATACAAGAAAATCGTGAACGCTAGTTCCATTGAATACAATGGCCGAAGCCCAAAGAAATAATAAGGTGTTGAAATGAAACATCTACGTTCGTCCAATGAGCAATCCCGATCTTCAAAACTCCGGCCATTTCTCTCAAGCCAAGTACACCACATAATACTAAAGGGATTATGTTCCATATAGCAGCGATTTGAGAAATTACCCCGAAGGCCTCTCCAACAAGCCAAAAAGATCTACCACCCTCCTAGGCATAACCCACACCATTTTAATCCTAATACAAACCTCATACCATAACCCATTCCATCTCACAATGAAGTAACAAATGATCCACTGCTTTGCCAACTTTTTTACACGTGTAACACCAACCCATAACAATTGGTCCAGGCTTCCTTAGATTATCCGATGCCAGATTTTTCCTTAGGGATGTAGTCCAACCAAAAAAGTGACCTTGGATGATACCTTGCTCCTCCATATACACTTCCAAGGAAAAGAATGTACAATGTTTTGGTGTGATAACACCTTGTACATAGATTGAATAGGGAACTTATTTCTAGAATGAGTCCAAATCATCTTGTCTATCTTAGCCTTACCAATTCTTGTAGCATACAACCATCTGTTTGCACCAATTTCCCAATCATGCGTAGCTCTAGTAAAATTCACATTCCAGAGAATTGGGGTACGAGGTCTCTCTCCTGTTTCCCGTGTCTCGGAACCGATGTTCTTTGTAGATTTGTCGTGATTGATGTTTGGGAAGTCATAGACTTCTTTGCCAGTGGCCAGTGACCCTACGGATGGTGTACCAACACCAAAAAACATGTCGGAAAGGGAAGAAGTGGGCTCTCAGGGTTGATATGTATCGCAGATCAAATGATGGTGTTTGGGAAGGATGACAACTCTGGATTGTCCATGGTCTCCACTCAAGGTCCATATCTTTCTTTTGCAAAGGGTCTAAGGACAGAGGTGTCACTCTCGATGGATTTTACATCTGTGATCCTATTGAATTGGTTAAGCAACTGAGGAAGGAAATTGGTGATGTTTTGCAGGAGCTCTCTGTTTTTGAAGGGGTGTCTCAGGCCATCCCTCTTCTGGGGGTGTCGGATGACTCAAGTTTGCGATTGGTCCTCAGTGATGGAGAGTGTTTTGATGGGGTGTTGCTGAATCGACCCCCTTATGCACACTCCACCCAGTCCTAAATCAGCTGGTTATGTATAAGAGTGGGTGTTTAAGAAGGTAGAGGAGATCCGAGCTTGCATTGGGATTTCTTGTGTAGGATTTGAAGAACAATTTGGGGCCCTCCATATCACTATTGAAGTTGGTCGAGTTTCGAAATCAGCTTCTAAGAGAGATAGGGAACTAAAAAGAGACAAATGTTCTATTAATAATTATGATGCGAAGGAGGGGAGTGGCAGAAGGGACAGATTGAAAGGGAGGGGGCCTCTTTTTGCTCATGAAGCCTAAGATTCTCTCTTGGAATGTGTGGGGGCTTAATGAGCGTAACAAGCACATTTGCATAAACTCTTTATTGCGGACTTGGAGATTGATATTATGTGTTTTCAAGAAACAAAGTTATTTTTTATCGATAGAAGCATCATTCGTAGTCTATGGGGGTGTCCTTTTGTGGGTTGGTCCTATTTGGCATCTTTGGGAGCTCCAAGTGGTGTTCTTTTAATGTGGGATAGAAGAGTGGTAGATTCTGTCGAGGAGTGTATTGGGAATTTCTCTATTGCTAGTTTAATTTAAAATGTTGAGGATGGGTGGGAGTGGGCTTATGTAGGCACTTATGGGCCAAATTTCAATAGTGATAGGAGACTGCTATGGGAGGAGCTAGTGGGTTTATATTATCTACGGAATGTGTTGTGGTGTATGAGTGGGGATTTCAATATTATTTGCTTTCCTAGTGAGCGATCGGGGGACCTCAAACTTCCTTGGCTGTGGAGGAGTTTTTTGAGTTCATCTTTAATTTGGATCTCATGGATCTCCCTCTTGTTAGGGGCGAGTTCATGTGGTCCAATAGCTGAGGTTGGTTGCGATTGGATAGGTTTCTCGTCTCTCCTTCTTGGGAGACTCACTTTCTGGAGCTGTGTCACAAGCATTTGCCTTGAGTTTGTTCAGATCACTTTCTCATTTTGCTGGATTGTGGAGGTATTCATTGGGGACGCCGGTATTTCAAATTTGAAAATATGTGGTTGGTTGCTGATGGCTTTGTAGATAAGGTTAGACTTTGGTGGTCTTATTAGTTCACAGGCACCCCTAGTTTCATTCTTGCTGGTAAACTTAAGACTTTGAAGAATGATTTAAAGAAGTGGGATTTGGAAGTTTTTGGGAATGTTGACGGTTAGAAGAATTCCCTTATGGAAGAGTTATTTATTGAAAGGGGGTGGACTCACCTATCCAACATCCCCACTTACTTTTTATCTTTATTCCTTTTGCCTACAGGGGTGGCTAATAGAATTGAAAAGTTATTTTGGGCTTTCTTGTGGGGTGGCGTGGGGGAGGAAACTAAGTTCCATCTTGTTAATTGGAATAAAGTTTGTTCTCCAATCTCTTATGGAGGCTTGGGGGTGTGCAACTTGAGGACATTCACAAAAGCCCTATTGGGGAAATGGTGATGGAGGTACCACTTGGAGAGGGATTCGCTTTGGAAGGAGGTTATTGATCATAGATATGGAAGTGTTTGGGGGGTTGGTGTTCTAATGAAGTGAGGGGGGTGTATGGTGTGGGCTTATGGAAATTTATTATGAGGGGTTGGAAGAGTTTTGTCACTCATATTTGTTTTGTAGCTGGTGAGGGCTCTAGAATCAGATTTTGGCATGACGCTTGGTGTGGAGATTGCACTCTCTATAGGGATTTTCCAGCTCTCTATCACATTGCTTTTAATCGGGATGCTTTGGTGTCGGATCTGTTGGCATTTTCCCATGGTTCTCACCAGTGGACTGTTCGATTTAATAGGGATATTCATGATTGAGAAATGAATACTGTTTCTGAATTTTTCAGTCTTATATATTCTACGGGAGGCCTAATGGTACGTGGGGATAGGATGCAGTGGAGGCCTAACAGGAGCAAATGGTTTACAGTGAGATCGTATTACAAGATGATGGCATCGCATGGTAATGCCATTTCCCGTGGAAGAGTATTTGGAGGTCTCGTGTGCCTTCCGAAGTAGCTTTTTTTTAACGGACCGCCTCTCTTGGGATTATTTTGACCACGGACAATGTGAGGAAGCTGGGTCTCATTCTTTTGGATTGGTGTTATTTGTGCAAGAAGAATGGAGAATCAGTGGATCATTTATTACTGCATTGTAAGGTGACAAGAGTATTGTGGGACAAGATCTTTAGAAGAATTGGTGTAGCTTGGGTTTTGCTATGCCTTTGAGGGTGGTGGATTTAATAGCTTGCTGGAAGGAGATTAAGTGGTTGTGGTTTGGTGGATGATTGCTTTGTGCATTATGTGGTGTATTTGGATGGAAAGGAATGCTCGGTGCTTTGAAAATAGGGAGAGTACAATAGAGGAACTTTGGAACTTTTTTGTACACACCTTATTTCTCTGGTTTTCAGCCATTGTGCTTAATGGAACTAGTGTTCAAGATTTTCTGTTTTAATTTCTGGTTTCTAGAATGTATTTAGGCGTTCTTTTATATACTTCCTGTGTACACGGGCTTTGCCTACTTCATTCGTATCAATAAAATTTTCATTTTACTTATAAAAAACATGATTTTAGACTGAGCTTGTTTACCTTTTGATCTGCAGAATGGTGGAAGCAGTTTGGATTACGGCAGTTATCTTGATGCAAAGGTGTGGTAATTATATTATTTTACATTACTCGCATCTCTCTCTCCCTCTCTCTTTTTTTTTTTTTCCTTATGTAATGTTTGTATGAAATGTTGTAAATTTCATCAAATATGGTACCTGTGATGACTGCCAATTTCTTCCTTTGACCTGGTGGACTTCTGCAAGTGTAACAAGAGAAAATTCGTGTGGATGATAGTGCCCTAAAGTTGGGGAACTAGAATCATCTGCCAATTTTTTTTTTGATAAGTAAATCATCTGCCATTTTTTTTGGGTCAGTAATGATTAAGGGTCCAGTTGATTAGAGATTTATTTAATTAATTTGCTTAATAAAAACACAAGCCGCTATAGTAGGATTTCTTCTTTTGAGGACAGTCTCTTGTATCATCATCCTGCTAAATCAGCTGTCATCTTACTAAATCCCCAGATTTTGAATATTAAGAAAATCCAATTAATTGTGGTAATGCTTTTAGTTGTTCCTATTGCAGGGTGATGCTGACATCTTTTTCCCCACTGACTTTTGGCTTTTGGAATGCATTGACCATTATTGTTCTGGGTGGTTGAAATCACTCAAAGATAGATCATCCAATCAAGGGAAGAAGAGGCGAACACTTACGGTATGTTTGCTTCTCTTAAACTGTAGCATTTCTATTTCACAAAATAAGAGAAATTTTTCAATGATAAAAGTGTGTTCAGTTTGGCTTGCTTGTTTTCATAAAAACATGGAACATGATATGCCCTTTTCTAAAGATTTTATCCACTTTGCCCACCCATATTTTCGAGGTTAGTTCTCATTTTGGAAGCAATATATGGTGCTGCGATTGGCCATGTTTAGTACTCTGGAAGTCATTGATGCTTAGAAAACCAATCTTTCTAAAAAGTGGCAATCATATCTACCTAAATGCATAAGTTGAGTTACTGTTTGTTTTGATCGAAAATGAAATAATGGGGGTGTCATTATTGTCTGAAAATATTGGCCATTATATGAGATTAAAAATATGTGCGCATTGCCGACATTATTACAAGGTGTCAACAAAACAGGGCCAATAACGTCAGGCACTTTGTTGTACTTTATATTAGTACAAAATTGTCAGCAAAGATATGTTGGTCTAACCAAACTGCAGAAATGAAACACTAGTCACATTAAATTTATGGAAACTCCCTTCTAGGTATGCTTTATGATAAAATTGTTGTGACATTTTCTTCATCATCTACTTTTCTGTAGACATAGTTCAAAATCTCACAGTTGATTTTATTGTTTTTGCTAAACTATTTTTCATCTGGTAGCTTGATACATCTTCATTCATGGAAGAGTTTGGATTGCCGTCGAAGACGAGAACAAAGGATGGATACAACCCACTCCTTGACGACTTTAAGAATACTAAATTTTATATTAGTGTTCCTACCCATAACATTAAATAGACGGCAGTCCAGTCTTCTTGACATCAGGCAACTATTTCCAAGGATGCTTTCTGGTTGAGAATATTGGCAAAGTTCAGGCAGTCAAGATTGCATCTTTCGAAGAGATGTGAATATTGGCAAAGCTTTGCCGAGGCAGTCAAGAGTTCTGCTGGCATCGAAGAAATGATTCGGGATGTGCATGATCAACTTCTTTTTGGCATTTATAATTGGATTGAATACAATTTCACAGAATAATTTTGGACCATGGGTGGCCTATGCATTATTTTTATACCTGTAAACACAGCCGAGGGCGTAATTAACGCATAATAGAATGCTCTGATGGCTACAATTTTTTCAGATTTTCTCTGATAATTTAATTTCGAGATGTCAAATTTTCTTCATCCTGGTCAATTCATAAAGCTTGCTGAGTAAGAGTTTGTTGTCTATTTTAGTAATTTATGGTGTATACATGTAGCAGGGTTTAAACCACTCGAGTTGCAGCCGGCCCGTTTGAATAGTAGTGAGATTATTAGTTGAAATTAGATGAGGTGAGATAGGTTATCTCAGTTCTGTATCTAAATGAGTTATACAAATTATGGCAAAAAAATTTAAAAAAAGAAACTGTGAACGGGTAAGACACAACAAAAACAAAAGAAACATAAAGAAAAATCGAAGACATGTAAATTATAGAGGCTAATATCTCTCAAAATAAACACAAGAATTGTTCTCAAATCACCCAACAACTTGCCATCAGATGACAATCTATTGTATACTTTTCTTTCTGAAATCTTTTACAAGAAAATTAGCATTTCGAAGCCAAAACGAAAGCGAGGTTTTGAAGATAACATGCATGGCAACAAATGAGTGAGTTGAGTCACTTCCATTATCAATTATGCACCAACATGCAATATCTCAGTACCCATTTGACATAATAAATCAAACACCCAAAATCTTTTAAAAAACAATAAGAATGACACAGAAAGTGTTTTGTGTTGGTGGAAACGTTAGCAAAAAATTATGAATTTAGAAAGGTTGGTCATTGAGCCATCCTTCATTGTCGATGAAACTAATGTTAATAAACTTACTGAGATCAGTCTGGCTCAGCTTGTTTGACCAACTCACCCGCTGGGATGTGTCCGCCCCCGGTCCGAAGCAGCCGTGCTCATCATATGTTAATTTTTGCCTGATTATTTAAGTACCCCCATTAACGCAACACAATGAAAAATTGAGTTTTATAATGCATGCAGATTTATCAATAAATTTTGTTGTTCTAACAACAATAGACATAAGGCATCCATCAACCATATATATATATATATATGTATGTGATTATATATAGAGCAATCTCCAACTTGAGAATGGAGGTTATCCAAAAGTAATTGTGACGAGGTGTTCAATATATGATCAAGGCATAATCAAAAGAGGGGTGAAGTTAACAAAAGTCATGTGTTTAATTTCTTGTAATATTTCATAGATCAAACACCTTCAAAAAACTCTCGAGATCAAGGAAAAAAAAGAATAAATGAAATTAGGATTAATTTTGTTTTATTTTTGGAAAGAAAAGTAATAAACTCACATCATTTTTCACAACACATTATACAACTATATTTTAAAATGAAGAATAATTTAGTAAAATACTTTATCAAAGTAACATCACTTTACAAAAATACTCTCACTTTAAAACATGTGTTGTGAAATATATTATGAAATGTGTTGTGTGGGTATCATTGCTCATCATGTCATCATGTGTATGGTACTATATATATTACAAAAGTGCTCAAACAGTAGAGTAATTTTAGGGGAGAGAGAGAGAGAGAGAGAGAGAGAGAGATCTTACTCGGAGCCAACAAAGTTCCATTGATCCCATCCCTTGGGAACTACGACGTGCGAGAAATTGGAAGTGTAAAAAATGACCCTGGAATAAGCTCTCCAAGGCCTTCCCAAGTAGGTTGAACCGCTGCCGTGCAACTTGCAATCCTTGAACACAAACCCGTTTGAATCATATGGACCCTCTCTTCCCTGAGCTGTCACATAACCCAACAGACCTTCCTCTACAGCTTCTCCAAAATACGCTATGGAACATTGCTATATATACATGATTAGACATAAACAAATCATTATTATTATTATTTGCAAATAATAATTCATTTTAATTCACATATATAGAAGAATAAGAAGAAGAAGCTAAACATACAAGCTGGTTGTGCTCATGTTCATAGATTCATAATGGTAAATTAAGATAAAAAAATAAAATAAAATACACATGAGTACCTCAAAAATAGACTGTCCAGCACCGAAGATGAAATCAATGGCACCCTGGATAGTGCATTTCTGGTAGTAATGTCGTCCTTGAACATCCCATAAAGTGTCTTGCAACCCATAAAAGCCACATCGGTAGAACGAAGATTTATTACCGCTAATCATGGCTGCCACCGCCGGTGCTCTAGGGTTACTATTAATTGGATTGTTGTATGTATTCTGTTTAATTATGATGCAAAAGCAAAAGCAAAATTGATTAAGATACAGCAAATTGAGGTGGAATTTGAAGAGATGACATCAATATGAGTATCCTCAATTCAGCGCAAGGACTTTAATATTATTATTTCATATTTTGGTAAATGTATTAAAAAAACACAAACCTTTTGGAAATATCTTGGAATATGTGTGCTAATGAATTGGACACCTTTATATATGCATACATACACATTTGATCATCCAATAATGTAGATCATGTATATATGTAGGTATGTGAAAAAGAGCAAAAAATGGTTTATGTACTACAAGAAAAACGAGTATTTGCGACAGATTATTTAAGACGAAAATAATTATTTACAATAAAAATAGACTCATTTTGGCATAAAATAGTCAATTTTACAGGAAATAATTGCACACAATTAAACAGTTTTCTTGTAAAAGTAGTACTAGTACAGACTAGAAATGAGATTATTAATGATTTCTTACTCTAAAGCTCAAACTTTTGGCCACGATATTATCAGCTTGAGAGGTGAAAGTAGGGCTTTGTGCAACGGTGTCGTGATCATCCCATTCAACCCAAGTCTTTCTCTTTCCCCCTCCTTTCAGGATGATGTGTGGCTTATCATAAGGGATTATGATCTTCTCTCTACAACCACACATGAACATATTCATCAACAAATTAAGAACTGTATATGCGTATATATATTAATTACACACGCACTTGTCCATCAAATCCAAACAATATATATATATATATATATATATATATATATATATATATTTATATCATAGAGAACATGAAGTACAAGTAATGGGTTGATGTAACATATATTGTAACAGATTAAGGCATAGACCGCAATGAAAATGATCAAAAAAAAGTTTACCTATAGGTGCCGGCTTTGATCCTAATGCAAATCCATTGCATGTTGTTCGAAGGAACGGCATCTATAGCCGATTGAATGGTGGAGAAGTTGCCATGGCCAGACTGATCCACGAAGAATGTCTGATAAGGCAGCTTCTTCTTCCCTACCTGTCTGTAATGACGTTGGCCGTTTGCTGCTAAGCATAAGTACTGATCAAAACCCACCAACAGAGCAATACATGCACAGAAAATCCATGGAAGAAACCCCATGTTTTGAGCGTGGAAGGAACTGTATACGCACTGGAAAATGAAAGATGCCTTTATATATATATATATATATATATATATATATATATATGTATAAGCTGTAGAGACTGCAACTGTGATGGAATGCTTTTAAGATCATTATCATCATGTATGGCTGAGTTCTGTACTAGTTAAGGTAAGAATTGATTTTAGAGCGGAAACAGGAAGGCGGGAAAGTCAAGAGTCTGTAATTGGAACAATGATCAATTAGATTAATTTGTTGATTCTATTCTATTGATCTAAAATATGCTTGCCATATATATTTATATATATATATATATATATATAGGGAAAATATCACTCATCATGACAGATTCTAATTAATTAACAAGCTGTCGAAATTGCCCATTATGTAATATTTGCGTGAGATTCATAATATGGGTCTTTATGTCATGCATGTGATATTACAAGCGTGTATGTATGTATGTATGTATGTATGTATTGTCCACTTCATGCCATAGGCTTATAAGATAAAAGTGATTTACTATATTTGATCTCCAAGAGGAGCACTAGTCTCATGAATCTATAAATCTTGTATTCTACATCATGTATATCTAACATAATCAATTATTCTTGTATTTTACATCATGTATATATAAAATAACCAATTATTTGTCAAAAAAGGAGCTCCAATTAATGCATCATGCATGTATTTTATCTTCATTTTACATTTTGCTACAGTGATCCCTGATCTACATTTAGTTGGCACTATTCATCTATGTAAATTCTTTTAATTTTTATTCATTTTTCTTTCCACTTAGTCTTCCTAATCTCAACACTTGCTAGATGAAATGGGCTTTAATATTTTGCTAGATGCATAACTAGGAATGAAATGATTTCTATATATGCATCTAATATTTCTAATTTTTTCTCTCATAATATAGTTACATTTTTTTTTCATATTTTGATTTTATTTTTAATTTCTTTTTGCTTATAATTTTTTTATTTTGTGTATAGGATGAAATTATATTATATTTTGTATGAGTAGATATTGTAAATATCAAAAGATATGGAGATATTACAAATTTATTGATAGTTAGAAAGAATATTTGAGATTAATAAAATATTTAAAAAATAATACTTAAAAGATATGTAGAAAAACTAGATAAACTGATGAATAATATATTATAAAAGCTAATAGTGAAAATTAAAAAAAGAAAAAGAGGTGAATTTTGGTGATGTATTGCGAAAAGATATACACAAACCATTGGGAGAGTCAAGCATCGACCCATTTGAAAGGTTAGTGTATATAAGATGGAAGTTCTAAGAATTTGAGAAGATTTGAATTTGTAAAATAAACTAACAGAATTCTTCGATAGGCAAGAAATTTACACATAAAATGAGTATCTTAAAATATTTTTTGAGTAATTATTGTTGCTCAAAAAATTTATTCAAATAGCGATATACCTTATATTCCTAAATTTCTCGAAATTTGAAACTCCAAATTCAAATAAGAACTTGAGAGAATGATCTCTTTTATCTCAAATAATGTTTTGTGGATGTTTAGCTTAATTTAATGAAGTTTATGCAATGTCAATCTATTTGGTTTGGTGGCCAAACTATAGTACTCATAAATAGGAATCCAAGAATGAGAAATGATATCTGCAATTATAGAGTACGCAAATATTGCACATTACTTTTTTGAAAAAGTGAGTAAATATAAGACTCATGAATATAAAAAATTAATTTTTTCATGGTGGACTCTACTCTTTTCAAAAAAGAGTGCACGATACTTGCATAATTCATGACTGTATCTAACATTATTCTTAAAGAATTAATTAACCACAAATAAAAAAATTATACAACTCTTTTTTCTTTTATAGGGAATATGTACGCACAAAGAACAAAGCATGTACTCGTCTATTTTTTGGAGGGATCTTAGTTCCAATCCTTGTCGTTGCGTTGGGGTGATCTGGGAGGTTTTGCTCATCCCTCACTTCCACATTCCTGTAAAAAGGACCGTGGGGGGTGGGGGCAACGTGCTTTGATTTCCTTCCTTGACTGCCTGGTCGTTGTCGCCCCCGATAGTACATACTTCTCCCCCTTTGCTCCTTAGTTCTTGCACATAACACTCTTGTGCTAGGGCTTGTTCGCCTCGTGCTTCCCCCACTCCGCCTTCAGTCAGAAACTTCATCTTGAGATGGTACGTCGACGAAATTGCCCTTAGATTGTTCAATGTTGGTCACCTTAGTATAGCATTATATGAGGAGGGCACTTTTACGACTAATAAATCAGTCATGGCGGTCGTAGTACGCGTCCCTTTTCCTACTATGATGGGGAGAGTAATGGCGCCCACTAGTTGGATTAGATCTCCAAAGAATCCCTTCAATGGTGTCGGTGAGGGTCTCAGCTTAGTGGTGTCTATACCCATCTTTACAAAAGCCTCTCAAAATAATATTTCTGTTGAGCTCCCATTGTCAATGAGTATGTGCCTGGTAGTGTAATTAGCAACCAGGAGGGTTACCACCAGCGCATCATAATGGGAGTACAATACTCCTTCACAATCTTCTTCCCCAAAAGAGATAGCTACTTAGGAGTCAAGTTTTCGGTGTTTGGATGACCTGTCCGCTACATAAACTTCTTCGTATTTTACTTTTCTGGCGTGTAGCTTTCTGCTAGATGAGGAGGCGCCGCCCCCAGCAAATCCACCTGCTATTGTCCTGAATTCACCTAGGGGCCTTGTCCCTATTGTTATTTTGAGGTGCCCTGTCCCTTTCGTTATTATGGGATTCCTCCCTTTGTAGACGTCGCCTATCCGGGTTGTTGCTTCTTCGGGGATTGTATCCTCTCTCAAATTGTCATTTGGGTTTTGTCCACTCCTGCGACCATTGGCTTAGGTTCCCCTGTGCCTGCCAATTCAGTCACTCTCTTCTTTATAGTTGTACAGTCCTCTGTCCCGTGTGAGCTTGCTTGGTGGAATTTACAGTAGCGTTTATTGGTTCTAGGTTGGTTGTGTTCTCTTTCTGACTCCTCTTTTTCTTGCACGTTCAAATTATTGTGGATGAGATGGGTGCCATGCTCTTGTCGCCTTTCGTGCCTCCTCTCTTGGTGGTTCAATGCAACTTTTTTGTCCCCCCTATTGCTTTTGCATTCCACCTTCAGCTCCTTTTTTCTTAGCTCTACAAGAGCCTGTAATGTATGCTTAAGGTCGAGGGGGTCTTTCTTGCTAATTCAGCCTTAAATGGGCTGTGTGGCCAAATTCCGCCTAGCAGAGCAGCCAAAGTTATCTTCTCATCTTGGCTGTCTGTCATCAACCTTTCTACATTAAAGCAGGTAAGGTATGCCTTTAGGCTCTTTTCTTCCTTATGCTTGACAGTCAGGAGGTACACTACTGGGCGTTTGCGTCTCTTGCTGGGAATGAACTATGTTACGAATTGTCTAGCGAGCTCTTCAAAACTATCGATCGATCCCGGACAGAGCGCTCCAAACCATCCTCTCGCCACCTCCCTTAGAGTTAAGGGAAAAGATAGGCAAGCAATTTCACCTGGGAAACCGTGGAGCGTTATATGCTTCTTGAAGTTCTCTAGGTGATCTATTGGGTCTTTGGACCCATCATACATATCTATCTTGGGTGCTTTAAGCAGCATGGCCATTACATCATCGAGCTTAATGTTGCGGTGCTTTAGCTCCTCATTCTCCTTCCTTAGGTTTTCCATGCTTGGCGTCTAACGCCATTTTCAGCTTTTCTTCAGCTACTACTAACTGTGTTTTCATGTCTGCGGGTGCTACTTCTGGTTCACGAGTTGCTTGAGAACGTGTCACGATTGGCATCGGGGAACCACATTGAAGTCCAATGAAAAACTGAAATCACAGATTATAGAATCCCACAGTCGGTGTCACTGTTGAGGATGTGTCCCACCACTGGTCATGATTGCTCACCTGCAAATCGTTGAGTGGGTGGCACAGTGTGCCTGTGACCTCTCTGATGCTTAAGTCAGTAATAAAAAGTAATAATTCAAGAATGCATAAATCAGAGAGAACGAAGGTTACCTGTTGCTTATATATATAGGTATGGAGAATATATGATGAGCACCATAACTAATTAACCTTTTACTATGCTCAGCCATTATAAGAGTTATCCCTAATGTATCAGAACCATCTTAATCACGCGTGGTCTATATCCATTAGTGAGATTTGTCCCCTTCTAATAGGTCGACAGCTAGGTGTTCATCTAGTCACACGACTCGCTTGAGCCATTTATGGGTGATGGGCTTTATGTGTAATAGACCTTGGGCCAGACCAATATTAAGTCCTCCAAGATGCCTAGGGATGAAATGATTTCTATGCATCTAATATTTCTAATTTTTTTCTCATAATTTAGTTACATTTGTTTTTCATATTTTGATTTTATTTTCAATTACTTTTTGCTTATAATTTTTTTATTTTGTGTATAGGACGAAATTATATAATATTTTATATGAGTAGATATTGCAAATATAAAAAGATATGGAGATATTACAAATTTATTGATAGTTAGAAAGAATATTATAAAATAATACTTAAAAAATATGTAGAAAAAAAATAGATAAGCTGATGTATAGTATATTATAAAAATTAATAGTTAAAATTAAAAAAAAGAAAAAGAGGTGAATTTTGATGATGTAAAATATACACAAACCATTGGGAGTGGTAAGCATCGACCCATTTGAAAGGTTAGTGTATATAAGATGGAAGTTCTAAGAATATGAGAAGATTTGAATCTGTAAAATAAACTATCAGAATTCTTCGATTGGCAAGAAATTTACACATAAAATCATGAGTATCTTAAAATATTTTTTGAGTAATTAGTGTTGCTCAAAAAATTTATACAAATAGCAATAAATGTAGTAGGATATATAAACCTTAAATTTCTAAATTTCTCCAAATTTGAAACTCCAAATTCAAATAAGAACTTGAGAGAATCACTTTTATTCAAATAATGTTTTGTGGATGTTTAGCTTAATTTAATGAAGTTTATGCAAGTCAATCTGCTTGGTTTGGTTTTGTGGCCAAACTATAGTACTCATAAATAAGAATTAAAGAAATGATATGTTCAGTTATAAAGTGTGCAAATATCGTACATTACTTTTGAAAAAGTGAACAAATATAAGACTTATATAAAAAATTAATTTTTTCATGATGAACTTTACTCTTTTTTAAAAAGAAAAAAAGAGTATACGATATTTATATAACTCATGACTGTAGCTAACATTATTGTTAAAGAATTAATTAACTACCTACAAACAAATTATACAAGTCGTTTTTCTTTTATAGGGAATACGTACGCACAGAGAACAAAGCATGTAATCGTCTATTTTCCTCGATCGATATTCCCCTTAAAATTAAATCATGCGGACTGTGTGTATATATATAATATATTCATTATTTATTGTTTTGTGTTTAGAAGAGATCAGTATATAGGTTTAATCCATGAAAGTGAGAGTATACTTTCAAGTTTCAACTTCCAATAGTTTTTAGATCTCAATTTATTTCATCTTAATATTTAAATATCATTCAAATATAAATACATTTTAATTTCAAATTTTTAATTTTTATATTTAAAAAATATAAAAAAATAAAACAAAAGAGATAGGCCATTCTGTAGGATATATATATATATATATATATATATATACATATAATACGTCTCATATTATATATAGGACAAAAAACACTAATTTGAATCTCTACTTCCTAGAAATAATTGGGGTTCCTCACACATCCAAAATTAAAGAAACACATCTACTAAATAATATTGGACATTTTGAGACGACCTCTCACAAATCACCATATATAATCATAGTAGTTGTCCAGGTTGGCAGCTGCATGCTATTAAAATCATAATCCAGATCACGATGAATTTTGGATTCCTAAAACGGATTTTCATGTAAATTTCAATATTATTCACTCACAGTGTAGGGACTAGGGCTGCAACCCGATTTGTTACAGTTGGGTTTGTGCCCGACCCGACCCGTCCAGTTTTGGTTCCATTTAAGACATCACGCCGACCCGACCTGAACAGAAGCAAATCGGATCGAACCCGTATGACCCAACCTTTGAAAACACCATTTATTTTTACTTTTGACGCTTCCAGAAATGTAAACATTTACAAACACTAGGGAGGAAGAGAGAAGTGGTCTTGGGAATCTGGGATTGAAGGAGAAAGCTGAGAAGGTGAGGCATCCCAAGCCTCGACCTGCCCACTCCTAGCACCAACACTATGAAGGTAATGAAACCCAACAGCAGCGGTGGCGGCAACAGATTTGTAAACGGCGGCGCCTAGCTCGAGCAATGCTACACTAAAGGCAGAGCGTGTGGCGAGTTAAGCTAACAGATTTGTAAGCCTTTCGGCTGGAAACTAAAAAAAGCCAATCATTTTTTGCTTCTCTCCTACTATGCCTCCGAAATCAAAACAGATTCTTTGAAGCTTTGCAACACTGCCCTTGAAGTTGCACAAAATAAATCCTCCACAGTATCGAAGATATCTGAACAAGCAAGATTGTCGAGTGCTGAAGAGGCAGTCATTGAGGACTTCAAATTTGTCAACGTTGCACGCCAGTTATTAGCAAAATAGGGAATGTGGTGCTCAATATCGAGCAAGACGCCTAGACGAGTTCGTCAAACTCGACGGTGCCGTTGCCGTTTGGAGTCCATGTTGGCTAGAAGGACGTGGAGCTGGTCGCCGAAAGGCTTGAGACTGAGTGAGCGAAGAAGGCCGAATGGGCGGCTCTCGGATGGATTGCCACCAATTAACAAACCCGTTATTTAGTCGGGTTGAAGACCCGCTCAAGTGATACCCGGTAAAAGTCGGGTTGGTTTGGATTAGCCTGATCGGGTCTAGCGGGTTTAGGGACAGTGAATTCTACTCAGAGTGGGGCGAGGGTTCAAATAGGATAGCAGCCCTACATACTAAAGTCTAAAGCAAAAGTGGCTGCAGGTGATCTTTTGGCGTTGGCCAAGAAGAATATACAGAACTTATATATACATACATATATATATGAAAATTTTATATATCATACTATCATCTCACTCTCATTCCACTAAATAAGATATGACACATTTATCACTATTAGATGATTTACCATTAAATGATAATTTATTACATATTTTTTTATTATCTAATGGTGATGAATGTGTCACATACTACTTAGTATGATTAAAATAAGATGAGAGTATAATATATAACATTACTCATACACACACACACAAATATAGAAGATTCGTCAAATAATTAATTGGAAAATTTTTCTTTTCCATTGGTATTCCAATATAACTTGTTGAATTTTTATCATTCTAAGTCGCACCTACCTACCGATATGCGAATTTTAAGTGTTTACATATTTGAATGTTAAACGTATAAAACCATTTAAAATGTATCACATTAGTCCGTGTGATTAGAAATGATAAAATTTAAAATGATGAGTTACATTACTTGTTAGAATAACATAAAAATTAATGCTCTTCTTCATCATATATTTTGTAATCTCCGGTTATCCTTACTATGTGACATTTTATAAGTGGATGCCATATAAGTGAATTGATAAAAGCGGCCACTTTGAAATGAATAAATCTTCCTATTAATTACTATCTACCACCCTACACCCTATAAAAACAAAAAAAAAAAAAAAAAGTGTCAGATATGGGGTATATGGATAAATAGTAACTGATGCATAACAAAACCCCTTTAAAATATGCTAAATCAATATGTATGGCTGAGAATAACAAGACGTAGGATGAACATAATTTTAACACTAACATCAAATTTATGGCATCCATTTAAGTTAATTTATCGTGTTACTGTATCGGATTTAGACAAGTTTATATGCATTCATGATATTTTATCTTTCTCACTCTATGATTGATTGTATAGATAGATTTTTCTAATGAAGTTATATTCAAATCATATTATTACACGCATTAATATAATATATTAATAACATCCATAATATAAGGAATGTATGCTTTTTTATAAGCTAATAATTAAGATTGGGAATATGCTGTGATTAGAAAGGTATAAACTTTCAAAAATTCAAGCATGGATTAGAGATTGGAGTACTCAAAATAAGTCAGTCAGCTACTTACTAAATATGAAGATGAAGAACCAGGAATTTCTGCAATATACACCAACTCCTGAATTCCTCATGTATGGAGGCGACATGGATCTGGGTGGAGTTTTAACAATTCCCTAAATGCCGAATTCAGGAGTTCTTCATTTCTTCGAGTATTGATCTTCACTCTTCAATTAGTATGGCATTCTTGTAACTAACATAAAGGTTTTAAATGATTCTTCACAATTTGAAAACTTTTGGTTTTAAAGATACGTAAATGTATTGAAACTTAGACAGCTAAATTCATAACGATTCCAATAATATCGCAAAAGATCCAAGTGAAAAGCTAAAGCAAGGTATCTTAAGTTTTAACTGCTATGTAACAAAATCGAAATGTAATTTAAACTGCATGCGGACTCTCCTCAACATTCTCATTCTTTTTCTGGGAAAAAAAAGGGCCGCCCTATGGATATCAATATTTGATGGGAGCAATAATTTCTAGATGGGAGCCAAGTTTCTCCTCGGCTGCCTTCTCAGCTTTGACCCTCAGTTTTGTCAATTGCTTCTTTCTCTCATAAGCAACCTGAGACCTCTCCTTTCTCTTCCTCTCAAGCTCCTGCAGAGTTAAAACGGCATAACAAATGTTAGAAACGCTAATGGGAATCATTTGCAAGCAATTATTAACTAATGGAAGGGTAATGAACTTTGAAAAACCATGCAAATGATATTAAGAGATTGTCTATTTGATTTTCTAAATAAACGATCCATTGGATATCCAAAGTCCGAACTCTAAAATGTAATCCACTGACTTCTTGATTTTCTAAGTGAATGAAAGATCCCTCTGATATCCAAACTCGAAATAGTAATACTATCAAGTTATCAAACAAATGCTCAAGAACTACAGCAGAGGCAAAGTAAAGTGACCTCTCTCACTATTAGAAGTATAATAGCACCAAGGGTAATCGCGAGTCAATTAAACTTCCAAGTTCGTTCAACTGAGGATTTTCTAAAATTCAAGTTTGAAAGCAAAAATTCAAGCTATACATTTATGCCTAAAAGCAGTACAGAGCGCCCAATCATACAGGAAACTAGGCATCCAACACTCGATAATTAAACAACTTTTCCAAAAATAAATTTAACCACTAATTAACAAGTTATTTTAATGTTATTGGAAACAATGACAAAAAGGGACAGCCTCAAGTCAAGTGTCTAAGAAGTAGCATGGAATGCCAGCAGTGAAACATGTGATGAAAGCACATCGCTTAGACTGAGCCTTACCATATTACAAATTTTTTTGATCAGTGAGCCTTACTATATTACAAATTATCCGAGCAATCTCAAAAGATTAACCGTCCAATAATTTTTCCGATAATAAATTTATCTGGTAAGATCAAATTATCATACCATATACAATCAAAGATTAAGTTTACGGAAAGCACAACTGCTCATATGTTTGCCGCATGATTTCATAAGAATAATCAAGACGGCTACCAGTGTATGACAAAAACAAAAGCAATTAATGCCAATTAATGCCTACAGTGTATGACAAAACTATCATCCAATTCTTTTTTTAAAGGTAAAACTAACATCTAATTATGAAGGTAAACCAACAAAAAATTACGCAAAGACCAAAAGGAAAAGGCAGAAAATTAATTCACGAACTCTCACCTTGATAGTTTCATAGTGGTTCCATCCAACCTCGGAAGAAAGCTTGCCCAACAAGCAGTATTTGTGTCCTGCTTGAAGCCTCAAAACCCTGATTTTTCAAAACCCAGAGGTAACAATCATTTTTTTTATGAGTAATATAAAAGATCATGATATTTGAAAACCATCAAATCACTCATGAGGTTCAAATTAAAATAAAAACTCCAGTAGAAAAAAGAAAACTTACTTGAGAGCATCAGGAATGACCATCCGCTTTTTCTTATCGTACGGAGGTGGAATCCCCTCATAGGCCTTCAATCGAGCAAGTGCTGCTGCTCCACGCTTGGTCTTGTGTGGAATCATGCTACAAACAACAACAAAAATTTTAATTTGGCACACAATTCAAAGGAGCCAACGTATCTATAACAAAAGTTAAGGAGCCATCAACGACCAAAAAATATTTAAGACAAATGGGTTTCGAATTTTCTTAGCCAATCGTCTACCAAATGAAAGAACCAAAAGCCATCTCTAACCAAAATCCAATGCAACACTTTTAAAATTATCATTGATATAGAGAAACGTTTTCTCAAAAAAGAAAAAATACAGAGAAATATATATTTTTTTATTCGCACCGCGTGTGTAAAGGAATTTTTCGCAAGTTCTCCTTGAATAATTCAAGGAAAAATCGACCAGTTCGACTAGAGATTGTTTGCACCCAATGAGATTTGAATATTGTTAAGCTTTGCATATTTTTATGAATAAAATTTCTTGATTACCGATAAATAAATTTGAAAAAAAAAAAAAGGATTTGAACGTTGGACTTGAAGGTAGCATACCACCAAGGCCAGGGCCTTTACCACTTGAGCCAACCCGGGTTACATAGACAGAAATATATCGAGGAACATACCCACGAATGGTGCGCCAGAGGATCTTAGCAGGGGCACGGAAGTGGATGGGGCCATGGGAAGGCTTGGTGTTCATGCGCTTACGGAGGAACCTCATGTACTTCATCTTCTGGCGGACCAAACCACCAGAGATGGCGATCTCCTCGCACCGCACCACCACCACCTTCTGCCCGTTCAGCAGCTCCTTCGCTATGATCGAAGCCAGACGACCCAGCATGTGATGCCGCGCGTCCACCACCACGCGCTTCGCGCAGATACCTGAGCCCGACACCATCTCTGCCTCTCTCTCTCTCTCTCTCTCTCTCTTCCCCTCTCTGCGAAGCGGCTGAGTTTTTAGGGTGCGGGAAATGAGTGTGCGAGAAACAGAGGTTAGGGTTTTGAGGGGATTATAAATGCGCGTAATGCGTTGAGGTTTGGATTGGGTAGTTTTCGGGTGTACGTGTTTACTGTGGTTTGGATGGGCTTTCGATAGGTATCGACGGCTAGGATGTACCAGAAAAATTGAGAGGCTCTCTGTATTGGGCCAATAGCTTGGACCCAAAAAGCTTGGATTTCAGGCCATTACGTATTGGCCCAATAGTTTTAATACTACGAAGTATTCCTTTATCCACAATGGAACTAAAAAATCTTTTATTATTATTATTATTTTTTTTAATTTTCTTCCCTTAGGAGTTGTGTGGTGTAAAGATGACGAGTAGAATAACTCATTTTTAAATAAAAATGATAGTAACATATTATTTGACAACTCAATTTAAATAACTAAATATAAATTATTTTTCAAATTTTTATTTTCAAGTTTCTATATTTTCTTTAGATAAAAACAACTTGTTGAGCTGACTTTCCTTCTAAGAAAATTTAAAATTTAAAAATAAAATAAAAAGTGACTACTGGTGAATTGTTAAGGAAATGATTACTAGAGAATTTATGTATTATTTTTAAATGTTTAAATGAGGGAGAAAAATATGTTTAAAAGAAAAAGGAAAAAAAAAGTGCAATTGTACTGGTGGTAACTTTAAGGGAGTAAAATCATGGAGCTGAATAGTAATACCGTTTATATTTCATTGGACAACATTCCATAATAATAATAATAATAATATTTTCATATTCAATAATTAAAACATGCATGATTTAAGATTTTCATTTATGCACTAATTATTTAATGTAACATTATAAAAGATAATAATTTAATAGAGGATGAATGGTTATTTTCTAAACCTAAAGAGTTGAAAGGGTGTGACTCTCATGCTTATTCGGTAGGCCCACTGATCAGAATACCTACGTCCAACCTTCGAATCACCATCTTTATATGGTCGTCCCTGGGTTCGTCCCTGATTCCCGATAGGAGACCTACTGCACATGGATGGAAGCATGACGAGAGAAAGTGAGAAATGTCACATATCCCACCCACAACATGCTACAATAAAGAAGATGAAAGATCAAAGTAAAAGAGGATCCAATGTTTGTAACTGTTTTGTAATCCTTGTTCTCTCCACCCCAAAGAGCCATGCATGAACTTGCTTGGGCATCGGATCTCGCTGATCCTGGCCGGCAAGCTTTCGAATGATCTAAGACCTTTTCTATATATATATATATATATATATATATATATTTTCAGGTACCCTCTATAGATAGACCTCTGATGCTTGGTAAACTGTGCTAGCGTTGCTATGTATACATACCAAAAGTATATATTATATATCATTGGCAGATCAAAGATATCCAAGCAAAGGGTGGTATATATAAATTAATTTTGAAAGGATGACAGTACAAGCTGCAAGGTTCTATTTTAACTATTATCCCACTTGCGAAAACAACATAGAGATGACAAATCTGTGTTCTAAAATTGCAAGCAATCTGGGTACAAATTGTGTGGCCACAATCCACAAGTACTCTAGGCTGCCTTGGTGTTAAAGCGGATGCCGACAACTAAACCCAAGATTGCAAGGGGAACAAGGAACTGGAGCCTGGAGGAGCTCGACAATGAATGCAGATGTCTTGTCCCTGATCGGAATGAGGTTGGTTTTGTAAGAAAGAAAAAATGAAAGAAAAAGAACAAAAGAGAAAGGTTTACGCCATTGATGTGCAGAGAATACTCTGTAAAAATGTTGTAGTACTGAATCATCAAGAAGGGCTCATATTTACAACTTGTCGTGCATAGCCTAACTGACATTTACTAAAAATAACCAACTATACAGCTCACTAATAAAACAAAATAGCAAAATAGAATGCTAAGAAGATTCTAGTATCAACGACTTGAGCAACTTGTAGCTGACTCTTTAGAGACCATATGACCTGCAGCTTTAGTAGGCTGCAATACCCCCCGCAAGGTGGAGAATGAAGGTTGACAATTCCCAGCTTGAGTAAATGAGATTGAAGAAGAGATGATGGTAGAGCCTTTGTGAGAAGACAGCTCGTTGAAGATGAGTGGACACATGATCTGTAGCAATGGAGCCTTCAAGAATCTTGTCTCTAATGAGGTGGCAGTCTAACTTGATGTGCTTAGTTCTTTCATAGAACACGGGATTGGCTGCAATGTGGAGGGCAGTCTGGTTGTCACAGTGTAGTACAACTGCTTGAGGATGAATCACATGAAGGTCAGCAAGAAGAAACCAAATCCAAGTGAGTTCACAAGAGGTAGTAGCCATTGCTTTATACTCAGCTTCAGCTGAGGATCGAGATACAACATTTTGTTTCTTGGATTTCCAAGAAATCAAAGAGTAGCCTAAGAGCACACAATGCTTGTTGCTTGTACATAATTGTCTAATTCTCCATGAGAGTGTGTGTACACCCATTTTCAACTCCAGGGAGGGAATCCTCATATGAAACACTTTCATACCTGTGAGTTATGAAGTTGATGTTGCATGTGTCAGGGCTTTTGATTAGATGGATATAGTTTGGAATACACACACACAATGTGGATTGCTATAGGTGGATTGCTTGTGATATAGTTATTGGATTCGTTTTAATATGTGAATATGGAAAATGTGAATTGGTGACTTGTATTAGTGATTTTCTTTAGCCTATTTCATCTATTTTGTATAGAAATTACTAGGGACTAGCAATAAGCAAGTTGGGGGGGTGTGATGAGTGTACGAAAGTGCTCTCTAAATACCCTATTATTGGACTAAAATGCTAAAATGTAAATAGAAATCATTAGAATTAATTTGTATTCTTATATTGAGTTTCTATTTATTTTAGGATATTTCTAAACATAATTTTTTTAAGTTTAATTTCAGAATCCATAAAAGAGAAGGATATGCATGCATTTTGACTTGGGACGCAACTCATCATATTAATCTACTTTTCGTTTTGACCAATGGACGCAAGTTGAGATTATTTAATTTATTATTCTTGTGGACACAGCAGCAAGGCTAGAGAGGATTTGGCACGAGCTGGCAATGGAACTACATGCAGCTTTCATGCGGGACCTAACACTCAGCAGTTTTTGGACTTTATCCTTCTCAAAACACATGCACGCAGTTTGGCTTTAGAAGCTGGAATGAAACACGGACATGAGGGAGCTGTTGGCTATTGGACGTGAGATGAGGAGTAGCTTCATTTATTCTTGGACGTGGGACCAAAAGAAACGGAGTTGTTAAATAAAAGAGGAGTTTTTGGATGCATGTAACACGGAGTAGCTAGCTGGCCCTTGGACAACACTTTATGTTTTTAGACATGGAGGAGAAAAATGATACAGAGGTACGAGGACAGATTGAAGAGGGAGAGACGAAATTAATTTCCATGACTGTCATTTATTTTATTTTTCTCTTGAGATTTTTGTTGTCCATTATATTTATAGGTAACTAAATTCTTAAGTAGGGTTAGGGATAAACTTGCACATTAAATGGTATTTTTAATTTATGTATTTGATTTTCAATTATAAAAACTCTTTTGTTTTATTATTCTCAATTTATTGTTAATATTTTCTTCTCCAAATAATCATAGAATTTATTTTGTTTATGGATTCAATTATGCTTTTTCCATTGAATGGATTAGCTATTTGATTATGTTTGGATCAATTATTTGCTGCAATATCACTCCCTGAGTATATTGTCGTCGTTGAATTTTCTCAATAGTGATAATAATTTACGTATTTTAAAAGTGATGAATGATTTTTCAAAGAGTTACATTTGGTTTATAAATATATACCTTCTAATTGAGAATTTTGGGAATTAAGTTCCCAATTGAGTTATTCAATGAATTAAAAATAATTAAAATATCGGATTTGTGCAAGAGATTCCCGACGCTTTACTGTTCGTTAAATTTGATTACTTTTTCCGTTAGTCACTTTGCTTCACTTTAATTTACATTTAAAATTAATTTTCCGTTAATCATTTAATATTGTTCTTTAGTTTCTTTGTTCCTTCTGTTATTCTCTTAATTTGTCTCTCTATGGAATCGACACCCCAAACCTGTGCTACAATTACCACGTTATTCTTTGGGCGTAATCAGGCCATCATGAGAGGAAATGAAGAAGGGTTTTGTTTTTGCTAGGGTTATGTCACATGACACCCATGCACACTAATAACCTTTAGTTTCTCCAAAAAGGAAGATAAAGAGAGAGGGTTTTAAAAATTCAAAGAGGCACATGCCACTTGGCAAGCATGCATGAGATCTTTAGGATTTCTAGAAGGATCTAATGATGAATGAGAATTAGGGTTTCGACCATAGCAAAGAGGCGCCACTTGTCTTTCATGCAAATGAGTCCCTTAAGTTTCTAAGAGAAGTAATCATTGAATAGGGAGGATGGAAGTTTTGGCTAAGGTCAAGAAGGGGCCACTTGGCGCTCATGTAAGGGTTTACTAGTGGCTTTTCATTTTTCCAATAGAATTAATGATGGGAGAGAAAAGAAGTGCAAGAGGACATTGAAATAGGGCCATTAATGGCCGGCAACCATATAAGAGGGAAGGGAGAGATCAAGAGTCATTTGTGTATTTTCAGCTTTATTCTCATTCTTTCTCCTCTTTTTCTCATATAACCCTAAGAAGCCAAGCACCATTTTCTCTCAACCCAGACACCATTCTCGTGCATTCAAGGGAAGGAAAGATTCAATGAACCTCTTGTGGAGATTAGCATGGTAAGGAAGCTCCACTTTATTCTTTCTCTAGTTCACATCATGAAAGCACAAGAGGAGGGAAAGTTTTGAGGTTTTAGGTATGAAGGGAGAAGGCATTTGTATTTTGGTGTGATGGAAGTAGTACAAAAGAGAAAGGAAGTAAGACTTGTTTTCGACCATGAGAGGGTGGTCATGCTTAAATTCGATTGAGTATGGTCTTGCCTCTGGGGTTTTTCTAGAACCCAAATCTTTGATGGCAAAATATATGGGAATGAACCCTTACAACGATCAAGTTATATTTGGCCATCATTAGGGCTTCATGGATTTTTTTTTTTCTAGTCACCATAAGAAGAAACATGATCTAGAATTCCACACACATGTTTAGAAACTCTTGACCAATAGGGCTTCTCACACACCAGTTTGTCTTTGTTACATATCAAACACACACGACCATTAGGGTTTTGTTCTTACAAGACCGAATTTATCACACTTGGCAACTAGGATTTCAAAGAGAGAGTTGATGTCATTCAACCCTAGGGTTTTCTTGCCGTGTGTATATGTGCATGTCAATCACAAGATAAGGTCAAAGAATAAAGAACGAAAATGGGGATAGATCGATCGCCTTAAAAACTGACGAGGGTTAGATATTTAAACCTCCTAGTGCACGGATTACATGCTTGAATTTTAGCCTTTTGACTTCAAGAATCTAATATTTAGCACATACACTTTCAACTTGCTTTATCGTTGGTATTCTTTTACATTCGGAGTTTTGTAAGTTAGCATCTAACTTACTCTTGAATAATATATTTACCTCTTTGTGTGAACCTTGCATCCATGTTGTTTGTGTTGTTTGATGAATTGTTTAACTCTCAAATGTCACATGGTATGATAAATTTCCACCATTTAATGATTAATCTTTCATGATATGACCAATTAATGCTGCTGGAATTTTGGTGTAAATGACATGCTCGACCATAGTATGTAGTGTTACATGCCAGGTTGAATCGTCATGAGTTATGCCTATGTATTTGTATTTGAATGTCCTAATTATTTCAAGTCATCCTCACGTTGCATTCATTGCATATTGGGCTTAAGTACATGCCATGTTTATATGAAAAGTTTACATGAAAAGTTTATAAGTTACAAAAAAAATGGTTACATGTCACATGTTTACAAGTTGTGCATTAAAAGAAAAGGTTTTGACATGACCCTAATGCTAGAATCAGAGAATATTCTAAGGGAACTCCCATGCCTACTCTGGAGTGATTAAATTAGAGTGGTAATTCCTGAGTCGATGAAGTACAGTCAATAGATTTCGAATGGGTTATTTTTAAAGGATTCCATATCTAATTGAAAGCTCGCGGTGAAGGCGTGTCGATTTGCTTAAGCATCTCTATATTTGACATACTCGTAGCCGATTATGTGATGCGATAACTATTAGAGAGCCCACGGTTCATAGGATTAGGCATGAGGTATCCATACATTGTTACATGGAATAAGTGTATAAGTGATTAAAATGAAATGAAAAATTGTTGCATGACTGCATTATTACAAGCTCAGTATCTTTTGAAAAAGGAATCTAGATGAGAGAAAAATATGTTTTGACAAAATTACATGTTCATGTTCATGTTTACCTTATACATGTTTATACAATCTCTGTATGTTTTTTGTTTAACTTGTTGAGATTTATTGAAATCTCACTTTGGTAATTTTCATTACAATTATTTTTCAGAATGGTTGAAGTTGTGACAAGACTTGATGATAGCAATAGGAAAATGTAAGCACAATTAGCCCCAATAGTTAAAGAAGCCCTGAAGAGTCCTGAGAGATCCGTAGACCCTTCACTTGTAGAACGGCTCGAGGCAGCCAAAAATTTTATTTGTGAAAGTTTATTATGAAGGGTCAAAGTTTGAGACTATATTTTGTGTGTAACACCCCGCCTAAAACACCCGTTAGGACTACCATTAGCTCCCTTAATCTTAGTTAGAGTATGTTGTTATTTTTGAAAATTTGTTTTTTGATTATTTTAGCATGAAAATCACATTTTGAATCATTGGAAAATCTCTAGTATTTTATTTTGGATTAATTGCCAAGAGGCCAATAGGGGAATGACACTTGGCATCCTTAGTGAGCTAAGCTATAAGGCCTAAGTATGGATGGATTTAGAGGTACGCCCAATAATGTTTGATCTAGGGCCCCAATTACTAAGGATAGATGCCATAAGCCAAGACCTATGTGGATTTAAGAAACTTAGGCCTTTCTTCAAACACCTTAGAAATTAGGCCCAAATATAAAGAGGACAAGAAGCCTTTGAGCCTAACTTGGTGATAGTAGAAGCCCTTGGCCCAAACTTAGAAAGACATGCCATTTTAACCCAATCTTGGTAGACCTTTGAGGCCTTATATGAGCCCTCAAATTTGGACATAAGGTTCACTCATTGATCCACACTAAAAGTCCAACACCAAGAGACTTATAACAAATAGCCCAACAAGGCCCAAAAATCTTGCTTCCATTTTTCACACTTCTAATTGAAACTCACATACACCATACCACTGGTTTTCCTCGAGCTCAAGAAGTACCCCACACCCCTAAGGTCCCCACTTGACCATAATTAAACTTCTAGCTTGAGTTAAGGGCATTAATCAACTTACACATGATTAGTGACCTCTAAATCATGTTTTAACCTTAATTTTTCTTTAAATTATTTCCTACATTGTTTTGATCTGAAATTTATTGATTTTATTACTGAATTGTATCATTTTTAGACCAAATTAGAAATTTAATCTTGACCCAACACATGTCAATAGAGGCAAAAACATGTCAATGCCCAAATCACCACAATCAGCACACATGTGCACCTTCATGTGTATTGCACCAAATCAGCCCCTAGCCCTTGCCTTTTGCACCATTTTCTCAAGGGAAATTTCATCATTTAACACCTCATATTATCCCTCATAGTTCAGTTCTAATGATGGACAAATTGGATCCAAGGAACAGAACCAAAAACCCAACCGATTCCATTAGAAACCTAGTTGAAGCTAAACTGAGTGTCATTGTGTTTTTGTTTGAATTTCTGCTCTTGGTTGAGCCAACACCACATGCCACCTCCCTTTCCCTCCAATACCCACGAGCCCTTCAAAGTCATCATAAAGTCTTGACCAAATTTTCCCCCAAGCCAAATGCCATAAACCACTTGGCTACTTCTCCCTCTTCCACGAGCTGCACACACTTGAGCACTTGGTAGCCAATCCTCCACCTTCCACCACCTGAAAAAGTCTTCAAATAGTGACATTATATATGCACAAATCAACCATGGAGAAAAGACAAGAGTGATGCAAGCATGAGATGAAGATATGTCCATATTTTTATACTCCTACCCGGTGGCATCATGGCATAACTTCATGTAATTTTTTTCATTTTTCATTTTTATTTATACACCATGGTAGCACCTACACCCACATAGCACCTTGCAGCACCTGAAATGAAAAACTCATGAAAGGTTAGGACATTATTCATGTAACGCACTGATCTCGGATGGGTCAGAGAGTTACTTTTTGTCACTTAAAATCATATCTCACCCTACAGATATAAACTCCAATTTCTCAATTACACATAAAATTTATTGTTACAAACCAACTACTTCAATATAATCAATCTCCCAAAATACCAAGTCATCAGAATATAATAAAAAAAAATTACCTAATAAAATGTGACGTCTCCCACCTTCGCTTGGGATGGAACGGAGACTTAGAGCGTCAAGACATGTAACTCAAGGTTACATACCTTTGTACATGACAGTTAATATACAATGCATCCTATAAATGCAACTAGTAGAATACAATATTCGCAGCGAATTAAAGGTGAAAACATAACTTATGCCAGAATAACTAAAAACATCGCAATGCATTAATGACCATCAAAAGTTCAACGCCAAATCATAGCACAAACTTAATACAACTAAGCATTAAAGTCTCCAAACTTAAATCAGCTGCTTCATGTGTTCTAGAGCATGAAGGACTAGGGCTATAAACATAAGGATTAAGTCCAGTCTTCTCTTAAGGTCAGACTCCTCCTCAATTAGTCGGATCCAGTGCTCCATCTAATCCGTCATTCTCGAATCCTGACACAACTTCTATTAGTCTAAGTGAAATGATAATGGGTGAGATTTTACTTGAAATTTCAGAAAGTTAACAACCAACTTGTACAAAGATAAATTATACATGAAAAATGAAAAATATGAAATGTAAAAAAATGTGCGTGTCTCCCATCCAGATTCCTTAACATTTTCAGAAAAACGAAGACACATATTTTCGTTCAGAGAACATTTTTACTTCAATCGTCAAAAGGCATAATTTCATCATAATTAATCGTAACATCATAACATGTGGTATCGTCATAGTTTCTCATATGCACTATGAGTACCTGTCGGTGAGCATAATAAAACTTACGTTGAAACTATGTTGTCTGCAAACTCGTTCTCAATGCATTGATAATATAACATAACATCATAACGTGTACACCCACCAGTCTTAAGTGTCACAAAAATCTGACTTCGCTCTAGCGTTCTTTAAAAAGAACCCATTCGAAACTTGTTGACTGTTCTTTGTCAACTCAAGGGTTACCACTCCATTCTTAAACACTCCAGAGTGGACAGAGGAGTTCCACTAGGATAATTCCTCAGTTTAGCTTTTGGGGTCATGACTAAATTCATTTTCATGCTTATGCTTGAAAAATACTTTTCATGACAAGTGTATACCAAGCTTTCATGTGAAAATGACATTTATAGATGCAACATGCTAAAATGGTGAAAATATCACGTCATGTAAGTATGCACTCAATTTATTATATAACATGATATTTTATGCTCAAAATGATAATTAAAACATGAACGAAGGATTTATCAGTAAATCATAAATAATCTATCAAAGTGTAAGTTAGATGCCAACTTACAAACTTTCTAAGCTTTCAAAAAGGTCGTAGTGGCTGAAATCAAATTGTAATAAGTTAGGATTAATATTACTATGGGTGAGGTTCATAAACAAGGGTTTCAAAAATGAGTATTTACAAAACTACCCTTAAACTTTTCAAAATTGTCATTAAGGTCCTAAATTTTTACTATTTACAAACAAATCTCAAATTCAACAAAACTACATGGACCTCATATTTTTTATATTCTAAAGTCATATAAACTCTTAGAATTGTAAAATTAAAAGTGAAATTAGTTTGAACACTCCAACCCGTGTCATGCACTCTAGTTGATGCTTTCAAGTGTTTTCAACTATTAATCCATATGAATGCATGCTTAAGCAACTTTCTTTAATCACAAACAATCACTATAGTCCTTAATGATATGATAAAAGCTAATTCTTGAATAATCAAGTTCATCCAAACACTTAATCATAGTTAAGAACCTTACTCTTTACTAATCCTTCATTAATCAAGTTTGATATTCTTAGTGCAAATCATCAAGGTATGCTTTTAAAATTTAGCAAAATGTGCAAATTTTATTCTTATCCTAATCAGAAGGTTTCTATATGCTTAACCATCAAGCCTAGGTGGAACAAATCAAGCTTCAAGCCTTAATCACAACTTACTTAAAAATCATGCATATTTTGATGATCAAGATAAGATAGAACCAAAACCTATCATGGCATACTTCTAATCAAGAATCAAACCTTCTATGATCATTTTAAGACATTAATAAATCATATCAAAACATACTTAAGACATGAAATAGCTAAATTTCCACTTAAAACAATTTAAACACTTAAAAATCATCCTTAATTAACCCAATTTTGCATTAAGCATGGTAACTTTTTCTAAATTTAACCAAAAATCACTCTAACACTTAAAATCTCAACTTGACATGTAAACTAAGATCTAAAGCAAGAATACTTACAAATTTCATAGCCCACTCAGGCTCCTAGCACAAGACTCCCAAGAACACTCAAACTCACTCACTTTTGGTTTTTCTCAAAACTAAGGGGGAATATGGCTCTCTATGCTCCAGGGGAAGTTGGATAAGAGGTGTGGAGGAAATGAGGGAGGTGAAGGGGTCTTTTATAGGTGGCCAAGAGGGTGGAGGTGTTGGCCTTGGTCCAAGGGGATTGGTGGCGGTGGAAGATGGTGTAAGAAGCTGAAATTTCTAGATTGCCTTAATCAGCTTGTGTCACCTTGTGCAGGGGGGAATAGTGGCTTGAAACTACTATGATTTCTTCCCTAAAATTGCTACATTGCTCCTATGGATGAGGGTCAAGTCCTGGTGCAGAGGAGAGATGAAAAAAACCATTAAAACCACCCAAGGGGGCTGACGGGTTCAAGTGGGTAGATTTGATCATCACTTTGACTCATCTCTTTGACTCTTCTTCAAGAGGTAAGGGTGGATGGTTGGCTGCCAAGTGAATCATGGAGGTGCACCTCAAGAAGGTGATGCAAGGGAGGTGGTTGCCGAGTGAAGGGTTCTTGGATGCCTTTTAGTTTTTGGTACTTTCTATGAGTGGTGAAGCTTGGTCAAATGCTCATGATGGTCATGGGGTCTCTTAGGGATTGGGTGGTGCTGGAGGTGGTGTGGAGTGGTGGCATGGGGTTTTATGAAATAATTTCATGGCTATTTAATAGATTTAAATAAAATGTATTTTCCAACTAAATTATAATATGTTATTAGTATTAAATTATGGTTAGATTATAATAATAGTTTGAAATGGATTTGAATTTTAAATATAACAATTTTTCATTATTCTTTTGTTAGATCGGATAAAATTATTCTATTATAGTTATAACTAGAAAATAAACAAATATGTTAAGAATATTTAAATGATATTAGTATTTATTAGATTTTATGCAAAATTGAATAATTAAGTTAATCATAAGGAAAATTTAACTTGTTTTATGAATTGAGATTTTTGCAACTTATTTTTACTAGAATAATGTCTAATTACACTACATAATTATGAATTTCAAATAAAAATGTGTTATTAGAATTTAATTAATTATATGATATTAGTATTCAATGATTTTGTGTGAAATAGAATATTTATTCAATTATACTCCATGGTACACATTAATTAAGTAGGATGTTATTACAGGTCTTTCTAAGTAAATTTATTAACATTTAGTACTTCGTGTAGGTGACAAATTACGGAGTAAGATTCAAGAAGTAGCTTAACAAGTTAAGTAACTTATCATAAATTAGGATTATCACATGTTAGTTTAGATAAATTATTATTCAAACCAGTTCTTTGATACCCACTTTTATGCACCACGCATGTAACTATTTATGCAAGCATATCATTCATTATAGCACACGATCATGTTAAATTTCTGCATCATGTTCAGATTCAACACTCTACAGTTTTTTAGATTCGTATGTATATCTTGCATCTCACGTGGTATAAGACACATACGCTTTCTTATGTTCAAATGTAAGATAAGATTAGATTAGATAATAAAATGACAATTCACATGCATCGTACCAATGCGATTTATGGGTGGATGTGCAAGTCACGGACCTAAGCGTAGTCTATCATAGTATGCTAGAATACTATTAGCGGCTCCCCTTACTGCCACGGGATGTGGGGCTAGTGCACAACCTTGCACACATGATTAAATGTGTTGGCCAGTAAGATAAGTATTATAAGTCAGATAATTCAAGACAAGTTACGTATGTCATAAGCATATGTATGAACGATCATGATTTTAATTTCTTAGCATGAAAAATTTTACGAAAACCTTTATGTTTATTATGTTTACATTATGATGGGTTATTATCGAGTTTTCAATTCATTTTAGTTTTATTTCATGTTTTTAAACACCAAGTGAGGATGATGATTATGAGCAAGCAAACCAAGCTTAGAAGGAGTAGACTATGAACTTAGTGACTTTATTGTGTGACTGTCTTTTCCATTTCAATTGGTTTGGGAATTATGGTTATGTTTTGTTTAAGACATGTTTTATTTTATCAACTCTTTTAAGTGATAAATAATGTTTTATTTAATTATGCAAGTCTCTTACCAGGCTATATTTACGTAAGCACGTGACATTCCTAGACTATGGGAATAGGGTGTTACAAAACCCAAACCCTAGACGGTTTTCCCAAACCCTAAATGGTTTCCCCAAACCCCAAGTGTTGGCCGGTTTTAACTTAGTATTTAATTATTTGATTAAATCATTTTTACATGTTATTAACCATTCAAATTCATGCATTATACCCATATTTATTTTTTTTATACTTTGGTAATTTCATTGGGTCAAGAAAAATTAGATTTGGACTTGTTAGAAACTGAAACCCCAAACCAAACCCTATTGAAATCCCAAATGAGGCACAATCGGTTTAGGCCCATTAAGGCCCATCGAAAAGCTCCACATATGTAAGGATTCTTGAGCAAGTTTCCCCCACTTCCCTAGGTGTACTTCCATTGCCCATGTTAGCCCAAATAATGGCTAATGGGAGGTCAATCAGCCACCTCACCACCACCCTTCACATGGAAGTTTCCTTGGCTGAAAACCATATATTGCTACCCACGGTTTTGGCTGACAAAACCACCATCAAGTGGTCACCCTCACATCCCTTCTCAAGCCCCAACTCTATATAAGTTATCCATAGCTTGTTCCTCATATTTTGGTCACTTTTACTTTGCTTTCTTCGAGAGAACTCTAAAGGAGATTTCAGACTTTTTTTTGTCATTCTTACTTTATTTTTTCAAAATCTCTATATAAGTTGTTCCCTTTTTAATCAAGTTTCCATTGGTAGTGTAATTTTTCATAGAGGTTTGATTAGTGAAAAATTTGTTTAAACATGCAAAGGTCTCACTTGGCGATAGTCTGAATGTTATGTGGAACTTTGATTTTTTTGATGAAGTTTTTCACAAGATCTTGGTCTGATATTTTTATGGTTTATAGTTAATATGTTAACATATAAGTTGGATTTAGATTTTTTGCATGTTAAGATCTTTTACTAAAAGTTTTGCAT
Organism: Juglans microcarpa x Juglans regia; assembly: GCF_004785595.1. NCBI lineage: Eukaryota > Viridiplantae > Streptophyta > Magnoliopsida > Fagales > Juglandaceae > Juglans > Juglans microcarpa x Juglans regia. The sequence goes on along the minus strand of NC_054594.1, from coordinate 20,336,007 downwards.
GATTTTAAAAAGTTAAAAACTGGAGGTGTAAAAACAATTTATGTTTTGAGTAAGTGTTGACATTTTGTCATGGAAACATGATCCTATGGTTTTGATATTCACATATGTTGATCTTAGGAATTTGATTTATATGTTAGGAAGTTATGTTTAGAGATTAATGGTTTTGATCTTGATTAAATGAAATTTTATGCATGCTAAGGTTCGATTAGAACACAAACTTGAGGCTCACGGGTTTATTTTGTGTTTTTATTGATTTTTGATATGTGATCTTAGGTTAATTACTTAGATCATGTTTAGAATTTGAATATGAGACATATGATTTTAGTTTTTGAAGATTTATTTCATAAGAAAGTCAGATCTAGTGGTTTGATCTAAAATCAAAGCATGTGGTACATGATTTTGAACTTAGTATGCAAGCCGATTGTGTTGAATGATGTTTTGTGATTTTTTGGGTCTTTAATTTGTTTGTTCAAGCATGTTATGGACTTATGAATATGTTAAGAGTATGTTTATAGGCTTTCCAAGTCCTTAAGAGTTTATTGGAAAGGAAATAGTCTAATTGCATCAAAGAGTTGTTTGAGATTTTGTATTTTAACATTTTCTTGTCATAAGGAGTTGTGATTTTTTTGGAGTCTCTGTTTTATGGTCTTAGCATATTTTAAAATATAGGATATGATTTTTATGTGTTGCATAAATCAATTTTAGCATGAAAGTTGGAGTTTGAAAGAATTGCAACATAAATCAAGGATTTTAGCCCTAGCATGTTTCGGCCTAAGTATAATTCACATAGTTGTATTATGTTTTAAACTTTTTTTATTAGATATTTAGAATTAGGACAAAATTTACATTGATGAGTTTTGGAGTTCGGTTGCAAAATCCTTAATTTAGGGGTAAAACATCATTTTTTTTCACAAGTAGAGGGGTAAAATGGTAATTTTATATTGAGTCGGTAGTTTTATGTTTCTTACTCTTAGAAATATCTCCTTTCAGTTCAGGTCATTTGATGCTAATTTACATCACGCTACAAACTATAAGTTGACCTCTAACTTACTTTCAAGATACTTGTGTATGTATAGTGGTAAGAAACTATCATTCATGTTTGCTATGTTTATATATATATATGTACATGTTTAGTTATGCCATGTCATGCCATATATATATGTTACATGCCATGTAATGTCATACTATGATTTATGTCCAAATACATGTTTATTTGTTATACACCATGTTATGCCATGCCATTAGTCACACATACATGTCATGTCATGATATGACATCATTTTGACTGTACATGTTTATCTGTTACACGCCATGTTATGCCATGCCATTAGTCACACGAACATGTCACGTCACATTATATCTTGCCATGAGTCATACGAGTCTATCAAGAAATATTTTTCCAAGTCTAGTCATTTTACATCCACGTATAGTTAATTTATTATTCAAGTAGTCATGGTAATCCCATGAGACAAGACTATACTATCATATGACAGCATGAGACGAGTATCATGAAAACCCGATGAGATAAGAACATCATAGAAACTCCATGAGACAAACATTTCGTGGTAACAACATGAGACAAGAATACATTTTCATGCAATTTCAATTCATGTCAGATTCTAAGTTCATGTTCAATTCACATCATGTTCAATTCACGTCAAGTTCAGTTCAAGTCAATTTAGTTCACGTCAGGTACAATTCATGTCAATTCAGTCCATATCAATTCAAGTTATGTTAACACATGTTATGTTATTTGCCAAGTCATGTCACGCTCATTCATGTTCACGTCAACATTCATGTCTTTTATTGACATACATGCATCTATAAATTGTTAGTTTAAGTTGATTGTTAACTTACTGAGATTTGTAATCAAATCTCTTGGTAGTCTCAACTACCATTCCTCCTAAAATGGTAGATCGCGTGTCAGGATCTGGAGAACCAACGGAGGATCACTTGGACGAGATCGATTAGACTGCGATGCGGCAACAAAGAGCTCATCACGTTGATGCTACAATTTTTGGATAGGATTATGGCTATCCTAGCCGAGTTGTGTGAGCTGCTCCTTAGGCTAGCCTAGTAGTTATTATGTTCACCTTATTATGTACAAGAGGAGCCTCGTCTCTAGTACTAGTGATGTTACAAACATTTTAGACAAGTAGTATAACTTTTGGATGTCAATTATTATATGTTTATGAACTATGCTTATATTATTTTGGGATATGTTATATTTAGTGCATAGTATTGCTTAAGAAAAAAAATTATCCGCTGCTAATGTTGCATATTGTTAGGTGCATTGCATCATTATCTGTCATGAACGATAGGACATGTAATCCCAAGCAAAATCTTGGGGCATCACAAGAATCCTACACATCTAGCCCTAGTGCAAAGAAAACAGCATCCAAACCAAGTTCATCAATTTAGACCTATTAGCCTTTCAAATATATGCTATAAAATCATAGCTAACATCCTGGCTAATAACTTAAATCCTCTCTCGAAGATGATCTCACCTTTTCCTAATGTCTTTTTCTTGGTCGTATCATACAAAAAACCCCATCATTTCTCCATCTCATGAAAAAAGGAAATCTTGTTTCATCGCTGCTAAGATTGACAAGAAAAGACATTTGATTATATGGAATGGGTTTCTCCTAAAAATCCTTGACCTTATACACCAAAAATGGATAACCTGGATGCATATTGCATATTCATTGTATCATATTCAATTCTGATCAATGGTTCCCCAAATGGATTCATCAAGTCATCTAGAGGATTGCAGCAAGAGGATCCTCTTTCCCTCTCTCTTTATATTAGGTAGTTTAGTCGTCTCCAAGCTCATCCTTAGAGAGGAAAATCTCGGGAACCTCTCGAGAATGTCCCTCAATCCTAATAGCCCTCCCATCTCACAACTATTTGAAAATGACCAATAATTTTCTTCGTAGCCACTCACAATGGAACTCAGGCAATCACTAAACCCAAGATTGTTTGGGTTTAGTGCACAGATAAGCATACATGAGGCAGCTGGGAGACAGCATAGGCATTTCAGATGTTCAAAAGCAAAAAACAGATGCATAAGTTTGACTACTTATGCTACTAATTAGACCATAAGCATTTGATAAACAGGAGAAGGCTGGTGTTTCTTCTTTTTTGTTGGTCCTCTTAATTTGAAATACGAATGTGTAAGGGGAGCAACCCCATTTACTTTGGTCAGTTCATACTGATTCATTAATATGTTTTGGACTACTTACACTATCGCTCAATTTGCGGCCCTTGGTTTCAAATGGGAAGAGAACCACACAGATCCCTGAAAAGAAAATTACAATCTCAAAGAGAACAATGGCTACTGTTTGATGACATCCCTGGACTAAACCCACTGCCACAAGAGGACATATTATTCCACCAATTCTTCCCATCGAGCTTGCAACCCCAACACCTGTTGTTCGGACCGAGGTTGGGTATATCTACAGTTCAAGCACAATCATATAAAGATTAATGCTACCAAATCAATAGAAAAGATACAAAAGAATTGAACATATCTTGAACTGCCCATAAATTGAATTTTCACATGTATAATGTCTCTAGCGTAGGCTAAAACAATTAGTTTAGACAATTAAAAGTTAGAACTACAGGAGAACATAAAGCATCTCAAGATGATTAATCCAACAAAAACTATTTTGAGTTGAGCTGCAATGATCAGAATTCCGCAAATAGGAGTAGAGAAAAAGATTTAACTTGTAGGAAAAACTGTTGAAAGCTGCTTCTGTCCACAAGTAGTTGGATGTCCAGATACCATCAACATTTTGACAAATAAAATTGTCATGGCAACTGTAACTAAATTAGGCTTTGGGCTTTAATTGTGGGTCTTCCAATTATACACTAAGGTAACACGTAACAACTCCCATAAAATCTTTTTACTATTCAAGTCAATCAAAGCCACATGAACATGAATCCTTAAGGAGTTTCTGTGTTTATTTTCTAAGCAGTTATTAGCAAAGTTTCAGAAGTTAGACAAACAATGCCTACTTGCATGCAGGATCTAGGTGGGACAATTTCTAGTTGATTTTATCAAAGTACTTTATGGAAACATACGAACGTAAACTTGATCAGTTTTACTCCTCAACAACCAACTTTAAGTTGTAATACACTGTCCGGAATATAGAAGTGTAACAAGTGCACGAGTGGACTGATACACCTATTGAATTATATCACGCAAGGAAAACCATGACCAAAGCTTGTTTCCTAATCTTTCTCTATTTTCCTTTTGTGAGAAAAAAGCTTCATTATTTGGAGATGTTTAGCTACAGCTTAAGTGTTATAGGTCCAAGAAAAACAATATATGACATCTTTTTTTTATCAAGCATGGGTTCAGGTGTCAGGACATCTCTCTTCATCAGGTACCGATTAGCACATTATGAAAGTTATTGCCTCTTAAGATTATAATTTAATTCTACAATTTACCTCTGGAGCATATATATACACAATTGTGAATGTTGTTGTGATGCATATGCGAGCTCCAAACAGAAGGCCTGTTGTTAAACCCTCAGGCTGATGGAATACCAATGGAATCAGAAAAATGCAACATAGGAAGAACATAGCTGACATCGAAAGCTTACGACCCAGTTTATCTACTGTAGCGGCTGATATGAGGATCCCGGGAAACTCTTCATGTAAAATATGGTTAAATGTCACTTGACTATCTTCCAGAAGTATGAAAACAAATTTTTTCTTCTCATGACCTAGAAAGATAATATTGATAGATGTAGATCAATTACCTGCAAAACTCGCAATGAAAATATCTCTGTAGTTCACATCATGGGACTTCTGTGACTGCAAATTTTTCTGCGTGCATTTACTATATCCATTGTTCAACTCAGATGTCAGCAACACAATGCCATAATATGAAAAAGCGTTCCCAAAGAATACTACCCATAAGAGCAAGGTAGACCTAATTAATTTTGGTGAAAGAAGCAAAAGCAGTGATGAGATTCCCCCCAGATTAGAATCTATCTCCTTCTGGGTTGCACTTTCAGTTCTTCTCGGTGATAGCAGATGTGCATCTTCTGATGGAATACTCTTTTCTCCTAGTTCAACTTGGTTATCAGAAACAAGAATGCCAGAAGGAAGTTTTGTTCCATTTATTCTAGCTATTTTCTCCAAAACACTAACTGCATCACTTGTCCTACCCTTAAGGCATAAGTACCTAGGTGATTCAGGTGTTACTCTGTAGAAAAGAAGGAGAAGTGATGATGGCAGAGACGACAATGAAAGTAGCCACCTCCAACCCAATCTTGGCATGACAAACTGCAAATAACATGGCATAAATATGAAGGCACCTGCCTCATTTAATTTAATTTTTTCATTCAGAATCCAGACAAGGGAGAATACAAAGATCTAGACTCAAATATGTTACTTGACGGCAGTGCTTTCTTCTCATTGATTATAATGAGCACAATATGGTTGAATTTGTTGAAAGCATTGTAAGAAACAAGGTGAATTGCTAGCCTCAGTGAATTGCCAGCTTATTATGTCACATTTTAATTATCATACTTCTCACTATCTTGGATGCCCATGTTAAAATAAGAATGAGGATCCAATAGGTGTGTTATAGTATTCCTACCACACTGGGAAAAAATAAAATCAGAAAATAGCTAGGATCAACAGGGAAGTTTGCAGAACATAGAATATTAACCATAAAAGAGAAGACAAAAAAAAACAAAAAAAAAACTTTTCACCAATAAAATTAACGTCTAACATAAATAACACTGCAAAATCTATTAATAAGACTGCAATTCCCCTGCTTCCTGAATTTAAATATGGAAAAGTGAGAACAAAACAGGAAAAAGAAGATACCAAGATCTAGTAAGAAATTGTAATCTAGTGAGAAATTAAAAAAAAAAAAAAAAAAAAGGGAAAAAGAAAGAGGAGAAGGTAATCATAAGTATACCCATGCAAGCAAAGCCTCGAGAATCGTTCCAATCGTCCAAAATGCTGAAAAAACAACCATCCAAGTCCCTCTACTAGGAGCAGGAATGAACTCTAGAAACCAGGATGATAGTACAGGGCCGCCTCCCAGACCAACACCGACCAAACAGCGAAGAGTAACCAATGATAGATAATTAGGAGCAAAAGCACTAAAAAACCCAGCTACAGAAGTCACTGTTGCCGTAATTATGAAGCCCTTCCTGAAAGAATAGATGGAACCAAGCATAACTGTTAGGACACACTAAAAATTACTTTGAAGAAATTGGCAAGCAGCAAATTGAAACAGATTGTAATTTCTGATAAAGAGTAGTAAAAAAAGTTAAACAACTGGGGAACATTGGAATCTGGAAAGCAAAATGGTTGGAAGCAGGACAGACAGGCAGCTCTTGAAAAAGCAGAGTGAAAAGAACAAGAAAAGCATGTACCAATAGTTATGAGGAGATGATGATAAGCGTGATTGCTTTTCCTAATCTTACTAGGCATTCTTGTAAAGAAAAAATCCAAACATAGACACTTTAGGGCAGTGATGAGTACTAATAAATATGTAGATATTACCATCTTTCACTATTTCTTCAATATATCATTAGCTCATTCTATGTTTAGCAATTTAGTTACTTCACATTCAAAGTAACTGCTACCTCTTGCAATACTGTATACTGTATAAGCTTCCAGTATTCATAAAACAAAAAAAAAAAAAACTGTATAAGCTTCCAGTTAGCTTAAAATAGTGACACTGTTTTTTTCTATTAAATAAAAGAATTTATGCGGAAAAGAAACAAGAATTTTTTTAACCTAAAGACATGTAAACCACTTAAAAATGAAGAAGAATGTGACAAAATAACATCCTATCTAAAGGTGTAAATCATACGCTCCACTTCAGGTAACTGTAAGCTATAAATCCATGCCAGAAAGGTTCTAGAGCATGGCATTGGAGCATTGATTCAATAAATTAGCAAAATTGCTTTTGATAGACTAGGGAAGGGAAAGGAATGATACAAGTATTAGAGAGCGCATGTCACCCACAAATCATGTCATTTCGTTGAAAAAAATTCCTTTCACCAAGATGAAGCCTACTATAATCCAAAATGATTAAAACCAATAACAACCACATTCACACAGGAAAATTCTAAATACAAATTACACACAATCCAATTGAAAGATTATCACATACAAGATCCATGATGAACCCACAGAAAAAGGTGTCCCCAACAAGCGCGAGTTTGTAGTTTTGTGAAACTATAAACTCACCTTTCAAGAGGCATAAAACTATGATTTCACTGTATTGGGCCAATATGTGACATGAGATTGAAGCAATATTCTTACATGTTCAATTGTTGAAGCAGTTCTTAATTTGATCCAGAGTCATAGATGCTTTATTGAAGAGCGGCAGGGTTTTAGTCTCCTTTCCCTATCCCTTAAAACCTCAGTCCCAATGAAAAAAATAATAGGACCCACTGTGATGCTGGAAGGAAGCAATAAAAAAATATAGGAAAAAGTAAACACAGACTTGAAAAAAAAAAGAGTCCTGCATTTCTTCTCCAAGGGGTGGAGTTACAATCTAGTAATATCAGCATCTCACCACTAATAATTAAAAAAAAAAAAAAAAAAAATCTCAACACAATCAAGAATAGTGGAGTTACACCTCACACAATTATCATATCTCAAAATTATATTCAATTATGATCAAGGGAGTTGACTGGCTAACAAACCTGGCCCCTTCAAAGTATGTCAGTCTTAATTACAATAAAAAATCTATAAATTGGTTATATACATAATTTACATAATTAAGTTACGCATTTGGTAAGAGTGCATACATGAACATGTTATGTAGATGGTAGAGAGCATACATGGCATCGCATGTATATATACAGTCAACATAACATGTTCTCACACTCATCTTGGAGTTTGCTGTGGAATTATTACATCCACTTAAAAGGAGTAAAGGTGCAAGGTGCCTATGAACTAAATGATATATTGCAGATTCCAGAAAATGAAGAGGCTTCAAATATTGCAGAGACTCTTTATGAATAATAAGATGATGAAAATAGGCACCTTCTTCCGTGCTTGTCTGAGACTATGCCCCATGAATATGCTCCAACTAGCATTCCGCCAAACACTATGCTCGTTATTAGGCTCTCTTCATTAGAAGATAGCCCCCAGGCAGACTGAACTGCTGGTCCTACAAAAGATAGTAGCATCATCTCCATCGCTTCTGAAACCCAACCCATGCCAGCATAAGCAAGCACCAGAATTTGGAAATTTCCAAACCCCATGGCCACAAGAGCTTCATCAACGGTGTACCTTGAGGTTTCATCTCCCATCTACAAGTATGGAGAAAATCTATGATTTAACTTAAATAACAGATATGCAAATCACAGATTGCGTAATGCTATATAGTGGAGTATTAATTGCCATCTGCAGAGCCACAATTAAGTTTTAGAGAGTACGACTTATTATCTTTTTCAAGCCAAAAGATTAAACAAAGTAGCTAAAAAGGAGGGAAACAATATCCTGAGTTACTCCTATTTCATGATTTGATAGATATTTCTGATTGCTTGCAAGTTCAATTTTTTTATTTATCCTTTAAACCAAAAGGTTCTAATTTTTTTCCAAAACAAAAACAGAGAATAACACCCATTATTAGAGCTTCTCTGATATTTTTTAATGTCAAGTTATACAGGCGCTCAGTAGTTACAGAACGACGTATAAGAAAACAACCCAGGATTGCAGTGAGGAGAATCCGATATGCTCAAAACAGGAAGTACAATAGAGAACTATTTTACAGCATAAAGAAGAGATTCGCAGGAGACAAACATCTAGATATATAGACGCAAATGATGAGATCCCAGCATTTGATGGAAATATGATCGGGTAGAACAGAACGAACCTAATAAAAGCTTGGATCTTCTTCTCCTTCTGTAACAATGAAGGTCAAAAGGATTGGGGAGAGAGAGGGTAAAGTGGTTGTTGCTTGTGAGGAAAGTGTCCGAAGTTGGAAAGAGTTTGCGTCCGATCTGATTCAGGGTACGCTGGACCATAGAAGGAAGAAATATTGGTGGGTTGACGCTTTCCCCGCTTCGCTCTTTCCTCTCAATCCAAAAGTCCAAACACCCCAAGTTCTCCCTTCCCCTCTCTCTCTCTCTCTCTCGTTTAGTCGTTCCCATTGGCATGCATGTTTGACTTCGAAACATTTTGTTCCAACTTCCAACACCGCTCGATGTTACTGCTGGTGGTAAAATTAGTTTTTTTTTTATTATTTATATTTTTTTAATATATTTAAATATTTTTTAAAAAATATATCAATATATTTAAAATTATTTTCTTCATCATTCGGTAAAGAAAATAAAAAACACAGAGCAATCAAACGAGCGGATAGGTTTGGATGGCATAGTAGAGTTTTCCAAAACTCTATAGATACTAGTGATATAATTTATAAATAATAGTAAAATAATTTGAGTTAATATATTCTATAAAATTTTAAAAAATGAAATAAGTTAAATAAAAATATTAGTAGAATATTAGAATATAATTTTTTAATATAATTTTTATTTTTATATTTAAAAAAGTTGAATTATTTTTTATATTTTATTTGAAAATTTAAAAAAGTTGTAATGATTAAATGAAAAATTCAAAAAATTTCTAATTAAAAAATATTTATCTTTTAATGGTGTTTGGATGTTAATATAAGATGAGATAAATTGAGACTATCTGTAAAACTAAATAAGACCTTAACAATATTTAAAACTGTGGTGGCTCAGCAGAAGGCTAACGTGTTTTTTCTCTCATTTGAACTCATCATTACAATTTTTTCAAATTTTAACATAAAATATAATAAACAATTTCACTTTTTTAAATCTCAAAATAACAATAATATTAAAAAATAATGTTCTAATAATATTTTATCATCTCAACTCAATTCAACATTCAAACATAACTTAAAAGTTGAAAAAATACATGCAAGAACAAAATACAAGCCAATGGCATATATTTAATATTTTCTCCATCAATGGCATATATATAGCTTCTGGTTATGACTAATCCCTTTGAAAAGAACAAACGTGAAAGATTTTCCTTTAGAGCAACCAGTGTGGACGGTCCTGTGAACAGAAATTAAATATCTTGAATAATGCTAGAGCTCCTGTGTTTTTATGTGTTTTTTTTTTTTTAGTTCTTTTTTTATACAGATTTTTTTAACAATTTTAAATATTTAAAAAAAATAAAAAAATCACAATATTATTAAAAAAATACTTTCTTAATTATGAAGTAAAATAAAAAATCATAAAAAAATATTTTTTATTTTATTTCTTGATTAATGAAGTATTTTTTAATAATTTTTTTTTTACTTTCTAATTAAGGAAGTGTTTTTAATAATGTTCCAAATTTATTTTATTTTTTAAAAATATTTAAAAGTGTTAAAAAAAATCTATCTAAAAAATAACTTAAAAAAACACATAAAAACAAATACTAGAGCTTCAGTAGGAGCTCCCAGCGGGAGCTCTAGCATTGTCCAAATATCTTTCAATCCTCAAATTGAATTAAAAAACTAAAGAAGAAATTGCAAGAAATTTACTGCATAAAAAATGAAAAACCATCCAAAGCTCGTGCCACTTTCAGTCCTGCAAGAGATAAAATATAGATAAAATTTCATTTTCCTAATTCTCTCACAAAGAAAAGAGAACACAGAAGAAGAAGAAAATACTTAAATGGACCCTGTGCGTATAAATTATACCTTTTTTTTTTTTTATTGAATCAAGAAACAGACCTCTGTATATTAACTTTGAATAGTGCCATCAATACAATGCTTTTCCTTTTCTAAACTATCAGTAATAAAATTTGGCATATCTTCCATCCAAACAAGTTCTGATTCTAAACATAAAGCCCTCTTGGCTAACATGTGAGCCACTTCATTTGATGTCCTGTGAACATACTGCATTTTCCTTTCCTGCTGCCGCTGCAACATCTTCTTGCAATCTTGAATTAAACTCCCATAGATCGAATAGTCTGTGTTTTCTTCATTGATAGCTTTCACAATATTCTGCGCATCACCCTTAAAAACTACTCTGAAATAACCAAGATCCCTACAAAGCTCCATGGCTTTCCAAAGTACCATACATTCTGCTGTTGCTGGGTGATTCACATACTTCTTTTGATCATAACAAGCTGTTAATGCTTCCCCCATTTCATCCCTTATGACTACTTCAATTCCCTTTTTTTTTTTTGATATATGGCTGCATCCCAATTAAATAATCCACATTGAATAGTTTACCTAATTTTAATTTTAGTAATTTAAATAATTTTTTAATTAAATTATATGTCAAAAAGATAAAAGAATAACACTATACCTCATCTGCCAAACACAAAACGGCGCTATTTAGTATAAAATAGGACCTAAACAACATTGTTTAATTTTGGGTTCAATTTCAATTCAAACGACGCCGTTTCAACGTTAGTTTTCAACCCCCCAACCCAAATCCCTTAATTTTCAGTTTTGACTTTCACTCCCCCCCCCCCCCCTCCCCTCCCCCGAAAGGCAAAAACCCTAGCCTTCCCTCTGACGCCTCCGTGACTCCGTTGAAGTTTTCTTCATCCCCTCCGTCGTGTCTTTTCACTAATTTTCAATTGGTACTGTCTCTGTCTCTGTATCTCTCTCTTTGGTTTTTAGTCTTTTGATGGTGTTGATTTTGGTTTTGAATCGCTATTGTATGTTGGTCCTTTTGTGGTTTCTGATGTATTTTGGAATTAGGATGTGGGTATGCTCCTACCTCCTGTAGATTTAATTGATTTTCTTGATTTTATTGATTTTATTGATCAGAAATTTCGTGTGTATCCCGCACAAAGTATGTACTATCATTGATTTTATTGATTTGTAATGCTCCTGCAAATGAATGTGTGTACTGTCATCTTTTGTTGGTCTCATAAGAAACCTATCATGTGCCCAAATTTATCATCAGGCAGCACAAAGTATTGGGGTAAAATACTCATATAAATCTATTGGCACATAGTATAATTATAAAATTGCATAAAGGGGAAATGAATAGCCTGACAAGTGAAGAGTACTAGTAAGTTAGACAAACCCTAATGTATTTTTCACTACAACCAAACAAAAGTATTCCATGTCTTGCATGCATGGGTTTACTCGTTTTCTGTGCATGCAAGAAACATAGATGTTAGCCTTGAAAACATTTTAGACGATTGAGGAACAAAAAATCCATATAAGACCTAATTTATCATCTGTTAGACTGTTATTGTGAAGATCTTACCCACTAATACATATAATCTCTGTTATTGCAAAGCTGTTAGATTTTTATGACATATAAGAAGATCAATAGTCTATTGCAGACTTGGGACATTATTTTCCACTTATAGAATTTGTTGGTCATCTAAGCTATTATATGACATCTTACTTGACTTAAAAGAATATGTTAGGGTATGCATTGACATCTTCCATTTTGTCCCATTTTTTATAAAGCAGATTTTTTATAGCAGTTTATTTTTTTACTTGGTAGATTTTTTTATAAAGTATATTTTTTTCAATAGTAATAGATTTTTAAAAAAATAGTAAATCAGTTTTTTTTTTAAACAGACTTTTAAGATAAATTTGCATTTTATTAAAACTGGTAAAACTAGATATACCGATTTAGGAGGGTAACCGGTGCGTAATCGATTTTGAAAAATGTAAAACTGATGCATATTGGTTCAGTCCTAAATTATCCTTATGCTCCTTACAAATTGGGCATAGATCACTCTTTACAAGTTTCTTAGTCATCAAATTACATCTTGTTGCCAGAAAATTGTTCCTAGCTCTCCATAAAAACAATTTAACTTTTCCCAGTACATTTAGCTCCCATATCTTAAACCACCTTTGATCAACTTCCTTCTCATTAGAAGATTCCTCTTTAATTCTTCTCTTCCTCTCCAATTCAAGGTAATAAGCACTTCTCACAGAGAAATAACTTCTCTAAGAAGGACCCCAAACCATTCTGTCATCACAGTCCAACTTACTCAAGGGTAAGCTAAGAATCTGATCCACCTCATTCTTACCAAAGATATCTCTAATTAAAGTGTCATTCCATTCCCTGTCCTCCTGCACAATCAGTTCCTCAACTTTAGCCTCCTCATGCAACCTCGAAATTGGGGCTAAACACTAAAAGATGGAGTTGTTAGCCATTTGTCCCCCCATATTTTAATTCTTCTTCCATTTCCAACCCTCTACCTCAACCCTTCCTTAATTAAATTAGAAGCCTACCATACACTTTTCCATATTAGAGAAGGTCTGCTGCCCAGTTTTGCACACAGAAATGAAGAATCTCTAAAAAATTTCTACTAGTATATCTAGGTCACTAAACTAGAAGGGTTATTAAGAAATCTCCATCATTGCTTTGCAAGCAATGCTAAGTTGAAACACTCCACATTCCTAAACCCAAGGCCTCCCTTCTGTTTTTGTTGCCCCAATTTATCCCAGCTACTCCAATGCACCCCTTTGCTAGTATTCTGATTACACCACCAGAATTTAGCAAACATGCTATTCAGCTCATAACAAAGTATGTTTGGAAGCAAAAAGACACTCATGGTATAGGTTGGAGCTACTTGAAGGACAATCTTAATGAGCACCTCCTTTTCTGCAATAGACAAAAAAGAATTTTTCCAATTTGTGATTTTCCTCCATACCTTCTCCTTAATACCTTTGAAAGTTTGATATTTAGATCTTCCAACAACTGGAGGCAGCCCCAAATACTTCTCATAGGTCCCTTCCATTACTGCCCCACCAGCTTCTCTAATCAGAATCTTATCAAGCAAGCTAGTTTTTGAGCTAAAAAAAATTGTAGACTTTTCTTTGTTTAGAACCTGGCCAGAGGCTAGGTGTATATGAGTGTATAATTGAATGGTAAATTGCACAAGGAAGTGATTTAACAAAGTGATAAAACACTTAATCAAAATCGAGTGGTTTAGGGTTTGGAAACCAAGTTTTAAGGTTTTGGCCATCACATGGGATTTTAGGATTTCGATTGGATTCCAATGTTTTGAGGTTTCATTAGGGTTGAAACTTTTTTATTGTTGACCAAATAGTATTTTGTTGGGTTGAATAGTATTTGGCCTAAGAGGCATGCATGGTGGCATGGCTTGAAACACACTCCATTTCATCACACCTCAATCTTCATGTGACAAGTGTCCTAACACTATTCATATGAGTGGCTAAGATTGTGCCATGTGTCCAATCAAAAAGTAATCCTAGTGATTCTAAGTGGATTTGGACATCCTACATGGCAATTTGACAACTGTTTGAACTAATTGCCACATATATAAGTCTAGTGGTGCAATTTGTTTCATCAAATTCGACTCTTAAGTGCCTTAATTAGATATAGGCACTTCCAAATACTACTCATTCGAAAAATTGGAAATGTATTATTACATTGTAAAATTATAAATATTCAAACGAATCTAATGGTGTAATTTGTTTCATAAATTCATACTCTGAAGTGCATTAATTAAATAGAAAGGCAACTTCATTACCATAGTGGATCGGGTTCCAACTAGGCCAACGGACCAAAACCTAATCGCTCATTCGATTTGTGAAATTCTTTTAGGACTTCAAGATATTTCTAAGATCTAAAGAAATTCATCCATCAAATTTCATTCGGGTCATTACACAAGCTCCACGCACTCCCTTTACAAAAAAGTGGAGTCCATTATTAAAAAAAAATGATTTTACTATGTGAGTTTCAAATTTATCTACTTTTTTCAAAATGAGTACATAAGACTTACAAATCTTAGGACTATAAATATCATTTCTCTATCTTGACACTCAAGTGGCAATCGAGATTTGGCCGCCGATGGTGACTATCATCTCAATCACATGGGTGTTTTGCCCCCTGCCATAGATTTCTTAAGCTTTGGGAGCTATTATTTGTTTAATTTTGCTTCCTCAGTGAAAGTTTAGTTTATTTTCTTCGCTCCATCTTAGCAAATTGTCCTATACTTTCTCAGTGTTATTATTGTCTTAATATGACCACCGACCTATCAGTCGCAAAACTCTAAAAGTTGTAATTCGTCCATTTTAGGACATGATTGTTAAGATGGAAAAAAAATAGTTAATATGGCACGGTCTTGAGGAATGGATCTTAAATGATGAACGAGTTACAAAAAAGAGTTATAATTAGAGAACCGCTGCTAAGCGGTCGGTCTAATTTTCAAGGAAAAACAGCCCTCCACTTAGAAGCTGTCACCTCAGAAATCATACTATACTCACGCTACACTCATGCGCATGGGATAGGAATTGCAAAAGACCATCACTGAGAGGAGAACTGCATTTGCACTAAGCAGCTTAGCCCGATCACATTCACTCCAGAACGAACGTTGAATCAAAGGGGTGGGTTTTCAAAGGTGGCTGTGTCTCTCTCCCCGTCTATCAGCTATCAGCACCAACTCGTTACTGTCTTGCTCATCATCTCTGAATGGAAAGGCCCAGGTCGCAGAGATGGAGCAGATTTTCAAGAAGCTCGACGTCAATGGTGACGGCAAGATCTTGTCCTTCGAGCTCGGATCTATGATGAACAGCCTGGGACAAACGACCACCAAGGAGGAGCTCCAGAAAATGATCTGAGAGGTAGACGGCGATAGCGACGGCTTCATCGACTTCCAGGAGTTCGTCGAGTTGAACACAGAGAGTGTCGATTCGGATGAGGTGTTGGAGAATCTGAATGACGCGTTCTCGGTCTACGATATTGAAGAGAACGGGTTGATATTAGCAGAAGAGCTCTATTAGGTCATGAAGAGCCTGAATGAAGAGTGCTCGCTTGCCGAGTGCAGGAAGATGATCGGCAGGGTCGATCGCAACGACGATGGAATGATCAGTTTTGATGAGTTTAAGGCCATGATAATGAATGGCTCGCGCATGGATTTGAAGGACAGATGATCATCATCCTCAACATTCGTTTCAGAATTCAAATTTAAATAAACAAAAGTTTTTCTCTGAACTAGATCTAAGAAATTTCTTCAAAAATTTCTCATTTTCCTTTCTTTATAACATCTAGAATTTTTATTTCTTAAGAACATGATCCTCTCAAATGCCCAAAGATAATATAAGATCGATTCAGATAAAAATTGTTTGGATCGGGATGGGGAACACGATATGATGAGAAAGTCTAAGGGTGGATTTTCGGAGGGGGCTGTGTCTCTCGTGAAGGGGAAAGGGCTACGTAGGGGGCTGTCTCTTTTGCAGTAGTGTCTAATTCCATGTAGTGCTGGTTCATACTAACTGTGGTGAAAGTCTAGGTGTCAGTATACTATTGGTAGGCTGTTATATGAGGAACGTTGGATGGACCAGCTTTAAGGAATTCTCTTAAAAAAAGTGTAATAATTTTATTGCCATGTCGTAAAATTAGCCTTAATAATCTTTTCTTTTTTTTTTAAGAGAAAACTCTAGTCACATTCCATTATAATAAAAATGAAATACAAGGAGGGGATTCCTCCAACGTTACAATTACATCTAAAATGGAAAGAGCATTTTTTGCCAACAAGTGAGCCATTTTGTTACCATTTCTCCTAACATGAGAAACATCCCACTTGGCAAAGTTTTTTAGTAGAAATCTTGCCTCATTCACATACATACTTGCACTGCTCCATGGCTCAAAATTTTCCTTAATAGCAGTAGTCACTTGCAGGGAGTCTCCCTCAACAATGATATGCCTAAGCCCTAGTTCAAAACTAAACTTGATTGCTTGTAAAGCTCGAAATGCCTTAGCTAGTAAAGGATTAGGAAAAAGGTGTTTTCTAAGCCTCATGGTTGCCAAAATTTGACCATCACTGTCCCTAACATAGATACCAACTCCAATCAAACCTTTGATCTTGTCAATAGTCTCATCCCAATTGATTTTAACCCAATCTGTTCCAGGTGGAGACCAAACTTCAGCTGATGTGCACTCTGACTTGAGTCGATTGTAGTCCTACCTTGCTTCTTCCTCTAGCATATCTAAGGTATGATTAGCTTCCTTGACCAGGGAGTTTGGGTGAGAGAATTCATTATGAAAGACAAATATGTTCCTTCTCCACCAAATCTTCTTAGCCACTATCACAAATCTTGCACAATATTCTATTCCAATGAGTCTGTTAAAGCTTCTACAAATTGCAGCATAGATGTATATGGCATGAAACATTTTTGTAACCTCTTAGAACACTGACTCCACACATCCCTTGCAAACTAACAATCTAAAGTGAGCAAGAGTACAATAAAATATAAATAAACATCCAAAGAAGCAAGGCTGAGCAAATCAAGGTGACCGATATATAAGGCGAGCAAATGAAGAGACATGCATGTAACCTATTTAGGGCGAGGAATGCAAAACGAACTCTAGCTAGCAGAAGAGGAATGGAGGTAGGTGGATAAAAGCAAGATGAGTCAGGCTACTCTGCTGCACAGACTAGCTCGCTCAAGTTTACCGCTTTTGGTTTTTGGTTTTTTTTTCATTTTTCTTTTCACATTTTTTAATATATTTAAATATTTTAAAAAAAATATCTCAATACACTTAAAATTATTTTCTTAATCACTAAGTTAAAAAAAAATTGTTAAGCGGTCAAATGGAACAGTACAATTGAGAGGATAAAGTAGTTTTTTCCAAGCAAGATTGTCAATCACAAGGAGACAATTAGCACAATTCCCTAGAGGAGGTGGCACACTAAACGCTACAGAACTAAAAAAAGTAACTAGTATGTCTGTTTGGATAGAGGTACTTTATTTAATCTTATTTAATTTTAACTAATAATTGTATTACTATTCACAAATCATCTCACTATTCAAACCGATTTAAGTGTAAGAAGGCGGATAGTGTACAATTAATATATTGTAAATAAAGCATAGTGCCAAATAATCGTGATGGCAGAGCAAAGGAGGTAGTGACCAATCCATTAAAGGTAGCTGAAAACTATGGCCAACCGAAGACACGCAGTGATTTTACCCATGTTAAATGCAGCCACCCAAATGTAATGTGGCTAACATGTCACCAACACATTAGTAGAAGTCCAACTATAAATACCTCGAAGTATAAGCTCACTTCTCTTCTAACCTAAGTATCAAAGTTGTCACTAATTGAAACCCATTGGTCAAGATATGCCTTCTTCTTTGCTTGCATGGAGGAGATGTAGAGGAGTAGTCAGGCCTCGTTTGCATTCAAAACTCACTTCAACTCATCTCAATTCATCTTATCTCATCATCACAACATTTTCAAATTTCTATATAAAATATAATAAACAATTCAACTTTTTTAAATCCCAAAACAACTTTCTCAAATCTCCATACAAAATATAATAAATAATTCAACTTTTATTCTATTATTCACAAACCATCTCAACTCATCTTTGAATTCAAACCAGTCCTTAGCATTTGAAAATTGTAGAAACAGATTGATGCCAAAATCATGACAAATGATAAGATCATGACTTCAAGCTCTTTCAATAAGAATTGTAGTGTGAAATGTACAAGTGCTTCACAACTGATCAGATTAAGTAATTGAAGACAACTCGAGCATGTTAACAGAGGATTACCAGAATACGAGGAAGCATGTTATTACGCAAGAAGTGATTGAAGCAATGAAGGTGTGTGAAAGCATGAAGAAGATGTAAGGATGAGCATGAATGGATTCGATTAAGGTATAGGCAAATTCAAGGACGGGATATTTATAAGGAAGGGAGATTGTGAACAACTTATCCAATTTCCTCTCGGGTTGGTCATGAGCCTCGTTTAAAAGTCTTAAGACTTAAATTCTTATTTTTAAATTTAGCAGATGTTTTTAGAATTGAGCCAAGTATATAAAATCTTTCAAGTATTTTTAAAAAACATAAAATTATTTTGAGTTGGGTATTTTAAGTGTTATTGAACCAAATCTAAATTTTTAGAGTTAACCTCTCTAAGTATGGAGCACCGAAAATAAAATAATTTTTAGTAATTCATTTTTATTTACATGATCTTATTTCTCATATGAGTATTTATTATAATTCATTATTTGATTTTATGGTGAAAAATATAATTTTTGGATAAAGGAAAATAAAGTTGGATTTTAAAGTTAGTCTCATTATCTTCTTATCGTTATTTCTTTAAGGTTTAATTACACTTTGTTTCCTCGAACTTTCACTCAATTCACAATGTGCCTCTAAAACTAATAATTGCATCAAAGTGGACCCTCGAACTTTCAAAACTTCCCAATTCCCTCATTCCGTCTACCAGCAGCATCAAATCTAACAGAAATTCACTGCAAAGAAGTAATTTTCATCTAATTTATTTTCATTAACCATATAAAATATAAAATAATATATTCTATCAATTAATAATAAATCATTAATGATTAACCATATATAAAATTATTTTATACCTAAGTTGCAAATAAGTATGAATAATCTATGTACATAATGAATTTATTTGATATTCATTAACCATATATAAATTAATAAAAAAAAATTATTTAATGATTTATGATTTATTATTAATTGATAGAATATATTATTTTATATTTTATATGGTTAATGATAATAAATTAAATGAAAATTACATCTTTGCAGTAAATGTTATGCACATGAGCAACACGTGCAGTGAATTTTCTTTAGATTTAATGCTGATAGTAGACGGAATGGGGGATTGAGAAGTTTTGAAAGTTTTAGGGTCAACTTTGATGCAATTATTAGTTTCGGAGGCACATTGTAAATTGAGTGAAAGTTCGAGGGGCAAAGTGTAATTAACACTTTCTTTAATTATTTCTAGTTTCTTTTATTTTCCTCCATGATTTATCTTCACCATTAGGTCAAGATGAGAACTGAGTGTATGGTTGGAATTATCCTTCAATCTCATCTCTAAGCTTAATTCAAATCACACAAATATGCAGTACTCAGTCTACACCTTAAGCCCCAAAAATCGATACATACCAAGTCTTCAACACACACATAGCTCTCATCTGATTTCTCTACTCCTCTCATCATGCTGTAGTTAAACCTCAAGTAGTAGGAAGAGAAACAAAATAGCAACGGGATTGAAATACATGTAGTAGACAAGTTAAAACCGCAACAAAAAAATTAACAACAGTAGTATCACGCAGTAGCTTAAAATAGTAGTGAAGCAACATATAACACAATTCTTTCTTCTCCTTTCTCAATCCTTTCTTGTTCTTCTTCCAGAACCTCAGCCATCTCATATAAACCATCCTCAACCCATAAACTTCCATAAGTATCAAGAAAAAGGGGAAAAAAAATACGCACAACAGATAGTTCTGAAACAATTCAAGAAATTAGAGAATTTCTCCAATTCACTTCACGTGACAACTTGTATTTGGTATATTTCCTTACTTTTTCATTTTATTATCTAGCCACTCCTCTCTCTTCCTCTTTATAAATCATCTTCAATGGATTTTCGGTTTGGCAAGCATGAAACCAAGCTTTTTGTAAGAAGGAACGGAAAGGTCATTTTCAGCCATAGGGAAGAAGTGCCACTTAGCACACATGCATTGAGACTTTTGGAGTTTTCAAGAATAGAGGAAGACCATGGGGTTTTAGTTTTGAAGAGGCACACGCCATTTGGCAACCATGCACTGTCACTCCACTAGATTCATTGTATTTGAACCAAAAATGGAAGAAGGGAGAGAAAGGATTTTCAGTCATGGCAAAGGACACACACGCCACCCTTACTAGGTTTGCCACATGACATTCATGCATAAGCATCCTAGGGTTTCTTGAAGGTTTCAATCATGAAGGGAGATATTTTGAGTTTCAGCCATGAAGGTGTACACGCCACACTTGTTCTTTTTGCATGGGTTCATTCAACCTAGACCACAAGAAGGGAAAGCCAAAGAAGCACTTAGGATTTCAGTCAAGGCAGAAGGTGCCACGTCCTTCATGCAAGAAGTGACCCTTAGATTCCCAAGAAAAGCAATGATAAGAGAAAAGAATAGGGGATTTCGACCATGGCAAGAAGAGGGCGCCATTTCGCACCCACGCACCATATACTCTTTGGATTCCATATTAGAGTAACAATGAGAGAGAGAGAGAGAGAGAGAGAGAGAGAGAAGAAGAAGAAGAAGAAGAAGAAGAAGAAGAAGAAGAAGAAGTGTGAACAAAGGAAGGTATACATGGGAGGCATTTATGCCAACGCCCCTTAGCCCTACCGAAGGCACACCAAGAGTAATTTGCTCATTTCAGATTTTTCCCTCTACTCTCTTCTCCTCTCTATCTCGCCCACTCTAGAAGAAGACCAATTCCATCTAAACACTTTCTTTGCACAAGCATAGGAGGGAAATTTAGGACATCATATTGGAGAGATTTTCACGATGAGAATCTTCAAACTTCTATCCCACTCTCTTCTCATGAACGCACACACACTTGCAAAGGTTTTGGGTTGAAGAAGGTTCAGCCTGAGAAAGTTAAGGGAATGGGTGTTATGGCCTTGTTGTGAGTTTTGTGGAATTAATGGAGTATTTGGTTCAACCATGCTCAAACTTGTTGAGTATGGGTTGTCTAGGGTTTTTTCAAAGAACCCAAATCATCAATGGTGAAATGGAAATGTGATAACCCGGACTTAGCCAAGTCTTCGATCATATTTTTGTTATCAGGCCATGTATGGTTGTTGGGCCAAGCAAGATGGTAGAGGATACTTAGGAATTTTGGACTTGATGCATTAGGCACACAAAAAAAAAAAAAAAAGAGAAGGCCCATAGGATTTTCGGCCACTAGAAAGGAATTAGGGCTTGAAACCCTAAGTTGGGGTCTAGGGTTGAGAAGGGAGGCACCACATGGCAAAGGAAGACCTTTTAGTTTCCCTAGAAGCTCATCATTTGGAAACCTAGGGAAGTGGCATCTTGAGTAGCACACACATGACACTTGGCCAACATGCACCAAAGGTAAGAAGAAGAGAGAAGGCTCGGCCAAACATAGGGAACACACCATTCTCACAAACCATATGCCACATGCACAACTCACCTCTAGGTTACTTTGAATGTGGACGTGGAAATGGGCAAGGGGAGTGAGAAAAACTAGGGTTTCGGTAACCCCAAAGGACTCACACACCATCCATAGGATTTTGGAAAGTTTCAAGAATTATGTGCAATGATTTGAGAAAAGGAGAAGCACATAGGGACACTACAAGTCAAAGGCATGAGACTCTACGAGATTTCTAGAGTTTTGGCCATAGGGTTGCATGCCCCACATGAAAAGCCAACCACCCTTGTTGACACTTTCATGCACGGAGGGAAAGCATGAGAGTTCCAAGAAGATATGCATGGGGAAGGCACATGCACACACTCACATAAGTTTGGAAGAATCTTTGTGAGGGGAAGTGCAAGGGGCGGATGACTAGGACAAGACTCACGCCACTTGCCACATGGCAAGCATGCACACGTGTAGTGGTTCAAAATTGATTTAAGGTTTGGAGTTTTTACCTTTTTGCCACCAAGTTCAATGAACCTAGACACATGGAGGAGGTTATATGTGGAAATTAGGGTTTCGAATGGAAGAGTTTCACACCACTTGTCCAAAGGACTTTTGGTTTCCCCACACAACTCCATCATGAGGAAGATGAAGAGACTTTTCAGCCAAGGTGCCAAGTGGCACCCATGCACCATCACGTTTGGCATTTCAAAGAAGGAGGATGCGCCTATAAGAAGGGAGTAGACGAAAGTGAAGAGTCCTTTTGTCACTTTTCAAACTTTCTCTCTTTTGTTACACTGCTACACCATCCTCAACACAAGTCTCTTACTTTCCCGCTAGTTTCTCTCCACCCAAACACCACACACACACCTACCTTCTTCCTCCAACCACCATTTCAAGCACACCAAGGAGTATCAGTGCCATCCAAGGGGGAAGAGTACATGAGGTAAGAACCATTCACTTGTCTCTTACACCCACACACACGGCCAAAGAGGAACAAGAATGTGATTTTGGATTCATGGATTCTTTCACATATACATGTGCACACACACCCTTGGGAAGGCTAGGGTTTCTCCTCAAGAGGGGGAGAGAGGCTCGAACCACCAATTGCATTACGTAAGTGAATATGAGACTTTGGAAAGGAAGAAGAGCCACAACTACCATTCTTAGCTAAGCTAGGGTTTCTTTCTTCTTGAAGCTTCTAATTTAAGAGTGAAGTCTGAATGCTAAGGAGCTCTTCTTACCGTGAGAATGGATTTCATGAGCCATATACATGACACACACTCATAAATGAGATTAGGGTTTTCGTATGTCCATGTCTAATGATTTTCAATATGCATTTTCAGCTTGCTATTTGTAATCATTGGATTTTGGTAAGTAGACCTTCAACCTACTCTTGGATAATATGTGTATATGACGTGTGAACTTGCATTTGCTTGATATTGGATTGGATGAAATCTCTTATCATGTTATATACTCAGTTTTACCTAAATATGTGTTGCCATATTGATTGTGGTTGAATGAAACCTCTTGTAATACCATGCCTCGTATTCGGATCTATATGATTATGTTGCCATGTTACTTAATGATGTTATACTGAACATGTTAGGTGTTATAAGTCCATGTTACTTTTGTAAAATCATGCTTTCAAGTACTATATGTTTCGGCCAAGCATAGTGAATGATATTGTGAATCGGTTTTACCCTTTGTTAATCGTTGAATGCCATTATTCATATGTGTAAATCAAGTATATACATGTTCTAATATTTTCAAACTGTAACACGGGATGTATATTGTTTGTATGATTGCATGAATCTCGGCATAAATGATTACATGATCCATGAAAGGAACAAAGCATCATAAGCCCATGTCACATGCATTAGTTTTGTGCATTGTTTTCAATAAACGAGCCAATAAACATTTTGTGAATGACCCCAAATGCTAGGACGGGAGAATGTCCTAGTGGAACTCTTCTGTCCACTTTGGAGTGTTTAAAATAGAGTGATAACCCATAGGTCGACAAAGTACAGTTGACGGACCTCGAATGGATCTTTGTGGAAAGGACATCAGAGTGGGGTTGCACCTAAAGCTAGTGGGTGTCATATAGTGAAGGTGAAACATGCGAACTATCGTAATAAGTATGTTAAGGAATATGACGTAGTCACACGGTCAAGTGGGTCATTGGATGATGCGGTAACTAGCTAGGAACACACAATGCATAGGGGAGCCGTGAGGTATCCAACCATATGTTATAACAAATGAATAAGGCAATGAGCTTCAAGACATGATATGTGAATGACCAAGAACTCAAGCTCAAATGATATGTTATATGTTTAAGAACCAAAGATGAAAAGATGGAAAAGACGTTTTCTTGAAAAGGTTAAAAGGTCCCTGTTACATGTTATTTTTTAAAAGTCAATGTTGCATAAGTCATGTTTTATGTCAAAGTACATGTCTATGTACTCATTATGGTTTGCCCTTATATGCTTATGTTATCTATTGTATGTTGTTTGTTTACTTACTGAGATTTCTCAAAATCTCACTATGGTAGTTTCCACTACCATTCCCCACTTAGCATGGTAGAAGCTGTGATAGGTGCCCAAGACTATGGACACAATTAATGACCTGATTGAAGATGAATTTATGTGATGACCCGAGTTTGTCTAGACTTGGCCCTTAGAATTCGTTCTAGGTTGCCATGGTATTTTAGGAGCCTTAGTTACTTTGGAAGGTCTTAGAGTCTTTGATTTGGTAACTTGAGCACAAAAGGAGAGTGACGTTAGATTACCTTGTAATTTTCGGCTCTATTTAGAAACCCAAGCCCAATGGCTTTAAGCCCATGACCCAAATCTTAAGTCACTAGTACCATGTGTCATGAAAATGTTACACTTTAAATCTAGTCTTGATAGTGGGTTAAGGGGGAGAGAGAAGTGTAGAAAAGCACCAAGAAATGGTTTGCACGCCTACCCTAGAAGAATTGCCACTTGTTAACTTGCTAGAAACCTTCTAGATGAACCAAGGGGCAAAAGGAACCTAGGAAGACTAAGAGATTTTCAGCTAGCCCATCTTCCCACACGCCTAGCCCATTGTCTTACCCAAAATTTGAGTTCTAAGGTAGATTTCTTGGGAAGAAAAGCTTAGGGAAGTGAAATAGAGCTTTTCTAGAAAATGTGCATGGGAAACCGAAGGGAGGCATATAGGATTTCGAATTTGGTTAGTTTTTGCCGAGTGTCAAGCATGCACTAAATTTTTAGAAGAATAGGCGAAGGGACTTTTGTATTGAGGAAAAATATGCCCTTAGGGTTTCAGCTAGCACACTCCCAAGCACTCCATTCACTTGCCACTTGTCACTTAGATTATTTTGGACCAATGACACATGAAAGGTCACCTAGGAAAGGAGCACTAGAAAGATGAAGCATCAACTTGGGAAAAGAAGTGGATGGGCTAGGGCTATGGCACACACCCAATGCCACTTGTCATCCATGCCAAAGGTTACTTGTTGGGAAAAGGAAGAGGCATGTGATGTTTTACCAAGCTATCCTTGAAGAAATATTCACTTGGTTAAGGACATAAAGAGCATAAAGGGGAAAGAAGGGAATTTTGGCCAAGGGAAAAGAAACCCTACACTCCAACCCCCAAGATGTCCCTTCCTAATGCAATCCAAGTAGGGAATTCTAAGAAGCATTTTCGACAAAAGAGAAAGGGGAAGAAGAAACCTATGCCACTTGTCATTCATGCAAGGATTATGGAAGCAACCAAGGAGGGAAGTGAAGGGTCTTCTATAAAAAGGAAAGGGTACACGCCAAGAGGCTTTTCCCTTGCCATTTTTTTCAGAAATTGCATGAACTCTCACTCTCTCCACACAATTCTCACATGTTCACTTAAAGGTTCTCTCACTTTCTCGTATTTTCTTTCCAACCAAACAAGGAGGATCCTTTCAAGAAATGGGATTTTGACACCATCAAGGATAGAAAAGGTAAGGATCAGTTTCCTCTTAAGTTTTGCACACACATGTCACTTTCTCAACCCGAAAATGAGATTAAAATCTCATTGAACTTCGAAAATGATAGAACACCCACACTTTCTCTCGATTTCTTGAAAAATGACTTAGGGTTTTGAACCCTTGGAACCGTTTAGTAAGGGGGAGTTCATCCTCTATGTTTTCGACCACCACATGTATCTTTGTTTTACCTTAGGTTTTGTTTTTCATGAGTGAAATGAAGGGCTTTTAACCCAAAAACCCTATAAGCCGAGTGGTTTAAGATCAAATGATGCCTTAGAAATTCTCACACACTTAAGAGCATGAGATAGGGTTTTTAGTTACTCTTTCTAATATAGTATATTCAGATTTACAGCTTGCTAGTATTTCTTTACGTGGATTTTTGTAAGTATACATTCAACTTACTCTTAGTTAATGCTTGTATATATTTGTGTAGATCCTTTCATCATTGTGTTTGCTTTGTTTGCTATCTCTTGATTGCTTGTTTGAATATGCTAATATGATCTTGAATAAATATATGGAAGGAATTATATGTTTCGGATTTGTGATGAAAATGCCATGAAATACTCTTATAAGTTTTGGTTTTTACTTGATTAAGGTTGATGGTTTATGCAACATGATGTTTCGGTTTGAATATATCTTCGAAGTTTCGACCTTGGTCAAAAACTTAAGATTTCATGCTTTGTTTCACTATGTCTTGATTTCTATATTATATGCTTGAAGTTTGCAACATGTTTAAGTGATGAATCTTCATGTTTTTGTGCTTATGAGTTTTAGCCTAAGCAAGTTCTCATGATTCCATGTATGTGTTTGGATATCTCATATGGTTTATGTTATTATGCTATGAAATGAACATGTTATGCTTAGTTATTTCATGCACGGCATTTCACATGTCATATGTCAAGTGTAAGTATGCATATTATAAGTCTCATGTCACATACATTTGGGGAAAAAATGTTTTCAAAAAAAGTGTTTCAAAGAAAAGAGTTTAAAAGTTTTATCACGACCCCAAGTGCTAGGGCGGGGGAATGTCCTAGTAGAACTCCTCTGTCTACTCTAGAGTGTTTAAGATTGGAGTGGTAACCCCTGGGTCAACAAAGTACCATTGATAAGCCTCGAATAGATTCTTTTCAAATGATACCGGAGCAAAGAAGTGCCTAACGCTAGTGGGCGCATAAGACATGTAACTCGACAAAGTAAAGTCGAGTTAATATGAATATCTGTTTATGACGTATTCATTATGGTGTATGGACTGTTGATGGTCGGTAACTAGCAAGAACATGTAGTGCTAAGGGGAACCGTGTTGTGTCCACCCTTTGAATAAGAATATGAGCTTATGTGCTAAGGATTACTCGACGCAAATCTTGTGATATGTTCTGATAATGCAAGTTCTAATTAAGATCACGTGATTAAGAAAAAGTTAAGAAGTTTCTCTGAAAAGCTAAAGTCTCTATTACATGCCTTTTGAAAATGGTCAAGTGCACAAGTCAAGTTTTGGTCAAAGGCATAAGTCAAGTACATGTCCATACGCGCATTTCATGATATATCTTTTGTATGCTTGTGCTAACTGTGGTATATTGTGTAATTACTTGCTGAGATTTCTTGAAATCTCAATATGATAGTTTCCAATACCATTCCCCAACCGGAATGGTAGAAGTTGTGGCAGGTATAGTAAATGACAACCATGACCAAGAGAAAGAGAATGGCACCTCCTCCTCCGGAGAGGATTATGCCTAAGATGGCTATAAATCAGCCTGAGCCCTCCATCCTAGAGCTACTCGAGGCTATCGACCAGGAGATCACTGGTATACTTGAGTTCATTGCAGAATTCAAGCGGCATAACAACCGGGACAAAAATAAGGCTTTGAAAAAATGTGTGAAGCCCGGATCCTCTTGAAGAGTACGAAAGGTTAAGTCATTTTGTGGAAGAAAATAGTACTTATGGTTTTAGACCTCAACTTTTGTGGAACTATGTTTTGAGAAGGTCTCATGTTTTGGAAGTTCTAAACTATACTCTATGATTTGGGATGTTATATTTTTATTATACATGTTTACGTTCGGGCAATGTTTGGAGATGATATTAGTACGGTGCCATGTGCTTTGCAATTACTTATCATGTTGCTTAGTTTATCCAACTTTTACTGTTTTTCCACTGCTACGTTATTGCATACTGCTAGTGTACTTAGGTGCATAGCATATTTTCTGTCATGTACGAGGGGCGTGTAACCTTGTGTTACATGTCCCAACATCTCAGTCACCGTCCAATCCTAAGCGGGGGCTGAGGGCACTACAATTTACCTTAAATGCTCGCTATGACTTTACTGCTTCTCTTTTGAAAGTCACGGTGCTGAACCTTAGGGACCTTTTGGAAGCACTTAATAAGGATGGGGATGAAACTGAGAAAGCCCCTACGATAAAGGACCATTTGGACCTTGTAACCGAATATTTAAGTCAAGCGAGAGATTCCTCAAAAAAGGCTAAAGAAGTCGCCACGAGTTTAAGATTTTTGGATCACGAGCCTATATGGACCAAGGGATTATTCTGGACCCTCACCAAAGAAGGGGGCTTAGATCTAGTGCAATGGTTATAATTGGAGGTTTAGAAACTACTTTTCTTTTGATGGTCCCTTATTTTGGGAAATTTTTTAAAACGATGTCTATTTTTGGCAGTACTTTAATGAAATTTAAAATTTTGGGATGCTTACACTTTGGTACCATGTTATTATATTACTACTAGTCTTATATAGTTAAGAAAATTTTTCCGCTTTGATTTATTGCATACTGCTAGAGCATTAGGTGCATTGCATCATAATTGTCATGTATAGGGGTATGTAGCCTTAAGTTATATGTCCCGACACTTCAGTCACTGTCCCATCCCAAACGGGGTTAAGAGCGTCGCAGGAAATAAAGGAACCCTTGTAGAGTTGGTAAACATTTGGCCACCACTAGGGTTTCCATGAAGGCCTTCCTTCTAGTAAGCCACAAGTTAGAAATCCTTGCACATCTTCAAGAAACTTTCGGGTATGGAGTTGTTATACACACACTAGTATGCTCTTTTCACACAACGCACACAAATTAAAATTAGGGTTACAAGGACCAACAAGCACCGAACCAGTATGGGTTTTACCAAGTAAGGGGAGTACTAACACCATTCAGCCTAGGGTTTTTTCCTCAAGGCATGACTCTATGAGGCTCAAGGGAAAGGAATGGTCACGAAGTAAGAAAAGAAACCCTAGAACCGATTAGGTTTAAACCCTAGAACACGAATCATATATTTGGTTTGAAGCATTGTTGCTTTCAATAAGTCTAATGATTGGAACATACACTTTCAGCTTGCTTGATCATCGGGAAATAATATTTTTGAAGCTTTGTAAGTTTGCCTCTAACTTACTCTTGGATATCGTATTTATGTTATGTGTAAACTCCGCAATTTCAGTTGCTCAAATTGGATTATGGAATTCCTACTTGTCACATACTACGATTCATATCTTATATGTGGCTGCTATGTTCAGATGTTGTTTGTCGAATGAACTAGTTTAAAAGACATGTTTGGAGTTTCGATAAATGATGCATGCTTTGATGAACTTTCATAGGTCATATATAAGTATGTGTCTTCTACATATTCTAATTCTTTCAAGCTGTATACGTGATGCACTCTTAACATGTGGCATAAGTACATGGCATTGTTGCATGAAAGTTACATGGTCATATATCATATGGTTTTCAGGTTGTGCATTAAAGAAATGATTTTGTCACGACCCCAAATGCTAGGATGTGGGAATATCCTTGTGGAACTGTTTTGTCCACTATGGATTGCTTAAATTGGAGTGGTAGGGTTGACAAAGCGCAGTCAACGGATTTCGAACTGGTTCTTTTTAAAGGATTCTGGAGTGAAGTAGCATCTAACGTTAGTGGGTGCAACACATTAGAAATGAGGTGAAAGCGAATTGTGAACAACTATATCATATGGATTCTAACGTACTCACACCCGATCAAGAGGGCCGGCATTGTGATGTGGTAACTAGCAAGGTGCCCATGATGCTTAAGGGAGCCGTGAGGTGTCCACCCACATTCTTATAAGGATTGGTGGTTATAAGCGAGTAATATGAATTGAAAAATGATATTCTTACATGGTTACTTTATTACTCTGCTACATGATTACATGGTCAATTTTTTGAAAAAGAATACAAGAATGAAATGAGTTTTTAGTCAAGTTCATGTCCATGCATCCATACTCATGGTTTGCCTATACATGTTTATATTATCTTCTTGTATGTTATTTTTTTAATTTGCTGAGATTTCTTAAACTTTCACTATGATAGTTCCCACTACCGTTCCCCCTAGAATGGTAGAAATTGTGATCGGAAAAAGGAATAAAAAGGAGTTTAGCAAGGAAGACACTCGAAAGGGCGAGGGCAATGTAGCCTCTAGCTCTTAACATGTTAGAGGATATAGCCATGAACACTCAATCATCGATTTAACAAGGCTACTTGAGCATATTAAGGAAGTCCAAGAACTTTTGAATCAGAAGAAATGTTGTATTTGCATCGGAACATGCAAATCAATGTAGCCTATATGTCATCCGTGACCTTTTGGTGATGTACCTGGTATCAAGGGTCATGGTTTTTAAACCCTTAATTTTTATTGGAAGATTTTTTAACAACAACTTTTGGGATTAATAGTTCTCTTTATTTGGTACCATACTTTAATTGCTCAATCTTTACTTAGTATTGACCCCTTTTTCGCTGCAATTATTGCATATTACTACCAACATGCTAGGTGCATTGCATGTTAATTGTCATGAACGAGGCATGTGTAACCTTGATTTGCATGTTCCGATGCTTCAGTCTCCATCCAATTCTAAGCAGGGTCTGGGGGCATCATAACTTCTCACTCTCCTTCTTAACTCTTCAGATCACTCCATCTACAAGCACTTGTGTGGCTTTGTTCAAGACCATCTCAAAGAGTAGCTAAGCCATTTGGTAACATTTATTCCTTTCATTCCATCTTATGGTTTCCTGCAATTCACCTAAACATCAAACCAGTCTCTTTGATATTCATATGTGCTGACAAGTTTAAGGAAGTCTATTCTTCTATTTTCCATAACCTCTTGCTTCTATTGATTAGGTAATTGAGTGGATAACTAAGTGATTAAGTAGATGGTCGAAGAAGAGTAAGTTGAAAGCTAGAAAAACCAACTTATCAGCCAACTTATACAAGGTGATCCAATTTCTCTATTTTTATTCTTTAGGGCTCAGTTCATTGTAGGATATAGCTAGTCCCTTTTTCTTTTCTCTCTTATACCATAGCTTCAATTCATAATTTACCTTCTAATTTTGCATGCCTAGGTCAGATTCCCTTAGGGAAAAATATTAGGAGTCTTATCGCACTTGGACTTATATCCCCCAAACTCTATTTGTAGAAACTCGGCACACACACTTCACTCCTCAAATTGGCGCCGCACCACTCCCTTGCATTCTCCACAATTCACTCCACACCCCTTGCACACTTCACATGCCACACCATCGGCCACAAGCTTTCCCATGCCATGCACCACCCCACTCTGTAGTTAAGTTTCTCTTGTTTTTCCCTATACACATGTAGGTCATGGGTTAACCACCCTTTCCTGAGCACTCACACATATACCACAAGTTAGTCACCATAAACTCGAGCACTTACACACATAAGTCATGAATTTAACCACCCCATGCTCGAGCACACCATAACCCACAACCAACATCAACATCAGGACACCATAACCCCCAACTACACATTCATCGTATACCCCAACCATCAAAGCATGTTAGAGCATTCTTAAGCTGCCCACATGCCAAGAAGAATTCGGTTTTGCAAATGCTAACACTATCAGCCTCCCTTATTGATTGTAGGTCTCAGTTTGACCTAGGTTAACTCCCACTTCACTAGATGCACTAAAACCCTAAGTATGTTATGATATATTAGTACAAGTATGAAAAAGAGAAATAGTCACATATTATAGGCCCTAGACCGACCAAGCATGCATTGGCTAGGCCCCAAACCGAGCATGATGCAAGCCCTTAGACCGAGCATATTTTGAACCTTAGACCCGAGTGTGTCACAAGTTATAAGCTCTGAGTCGAGTGTGGTATAAGCGTGAAATCGAGCATGCCATAGCATAGCATTGAGTAGACATAGTGATAGGCAAGGAATAGAGACAACAACTTAGACAACTGAGATATCTATGCATGAAGCATAACACACATAATGCTTAAGGATAATTGTATGATTGTTGTGTGATTTAATACTATATTGTATGACTATTTATTTTAAAGTATGAAAGGTAAGGTAAAAGAAAAGAAAAGAAAAAGCGAATGTATGACTGCATGTATTTGATGAGGTTAATGAACTGGCCATATGAGATTGTGGACGGTACCATGAGGTTGAGACAGATGGCAATGTCAGAATGCATCATTTGCGGCGCACCTAGTGATGACCCATTCTTGAGGTTCAGTTCTTAAGCCGATCACTCTAAAAAGAAACATTGATCTTGAGAGCTGCCAACCCAAATACACGGGGTTTAACAGTTTTGTAACAACCATAATGATGAGGTTAAGATAACGAATGATTAATGGTTAGATGAGGTTAATGAAGATAATGTTTATGCTTAAAGTTGAGGTAACATAATGTTTCATAATGCTTTATGATTAATGTTTTATTTATATTTGAAGTTGAGTTTTCTAAAAAAAAATGATGATTTTAATGAAAGCCCTACGTTTATATTATGTTTACTGCATGATGTGATTCTTACTGAGTATTCGACTCATTTCAGTTATTTGTTTTTAAATATTTTTCCACCCTAGGTGAGGAAGAGTTAGAGGAAACTGCGAGCAATGATGCTGTCTAGGGAGTTGACATTGACATTAAGACTCGAGGCTTAGAGAGAGGATTTAGATTTTATCTTTACTATTAAATGATTTATGCTTCCACAATATTTAGCATAAGTTAGACTATTAGATTTTAAATAAGTTATATTGAACAATTTGTTGATTTTTTAGAGATTTGTTTAATTAAAATACCTAGTGAGGACTTTATCTATGGGATCTTTATGCCTAGTGTAAATAATGTATGTTTTAACATTAGTAGCGTTTGATTCCTCTAACTTTACAAGCCTTAGAAGGATAGGATGTTACCAGTTCTTCAAAAATCTCTCATAACATAACACTAAAGTATCCACATGATCTTTATGCCTAGTGCAAAGAATTTATGGGATCCTTATAACTAGTGCAAAAAATGTATGCTTTAATATTAGTAGCTTTTGATTCCTCTAGCTTTACAAGCCATAGAGGGACGAGATGTTACAAGTTCAGCAAAAATCTCTCATAACATAACAATAACGTATCCACATGATCTTTATCCAAACAAGGACCTACCCCCGTCACTCCACGAGTTGCGGTGGTTTCTCATGCTTATTCCCACTTTCTAAGCCTACATATGCATCAAAATATACGGTTTCGAGGAGCGAAATCGTAAGAGGACTACCAAGATGAGATTTCTTGAAATCTCAGCAAGTGAGAAGCCATAACAAGGCATAAAATATAAGTGATGCCTGTGAAAGTGTACAAAGAGTGACATAATGAAATCTTGATAATGAGACTTACTAGGAAATTAAAAAAAAATGGAGCAATCAATATTTACTTCAGCTATGACACACACCGAGCAAACGAAATGAATAACTTCATGCATGCTTTTAGATTTAGAAACGGCGAGAAAACTGAACAAATACTATCCATAACATTAAAAACAATAGAAAAACAAAACATTGTATCTTATCAAGTTATGAATCTCCCAAGCAATCATAAATAATACTAATTCAACATAGTAAAACGCCATTTGAGAATCCCATGCTCGACGTAAATCCAAAGCTCATTAAATTCGAGGACCCAGGTTCTCCATTAACCACTAGTTCAACAAAGCACCAGAGGGCCTCTCGTTAACCCATCTTTAAAGCATTCCTTTCCAAGGTATGCACAATGGCTTCCCTTATAATGACCGTGTAAACATCTTGGCTCACTTCATCATATCGCGGATAACAACCACATGTGGGACTTTGTTACAAGTAGTGCTTTGATTCACATACCCGTCCTTGATAACAATGATCTCTAGCCTTCGTCAATAGAGAGGCAACGATTATGATATGAGAACGTTACCATTTCGTCTAAGCTTGTTGACATCCATTGTCAACCTAGGGATGTCACTCCATCATAACACACTTCTAGGTTACCAAGAGAGCTCCCACAAGATAATGCCTCATCTTGGCTTGGGATCATGAGACACACACACCCTCACATTCTCCTTTAAACATCAACCGAAATCGAGATATAGTATTAAAAAGGTTTTTTTTTTTTTTTTTTTTGTAGATCTTTAGTAAAACATATTGGAAAACTTTTCTACATACATAAGTAGGCAAGATCATAAAAATGCTTGAATGACTATTACATGAGTATAATGAGGGCAAGATAACATGCAGAACAAATAAGATAAACGAGGCGATACTTAATAATGAGAGCCCTTCTCAAAAGACATGCTTACTTCACAACTATCCCAACATATTGTAAGCATCATTATGCTAGATTACCTGTGTTAATGAAGATCTTTCCTAAGCTAGATAGTTGTTGGGTTGTCTGTAGTCTGATGATGACCTCTAGCATCAAGTGCGTGCATGAGCTTTCACTCCAAGAAGTTAGGGCACGAGAGAGAGAGAGAGAGAGAGATCTTGAATTTTGAGTTTTTGAAATTGATGACTAGCAAAGAGAATAAAAAGGGAAAGAAATCCTTCACAGGTTCCTTGTAGCTGGTCGTGGGGTTAGTCCATTGGTCAACAAGCTCCCAACTGTCCAGGTGTATGTGCATTGGGATGGTGGCAAAATATGTAATGATTTGCTCTGCCAAAGTTCAAAAGCTCAACCAATGAGCGACAAGTTCTTCTAATGGGGTTGGTCTCCTATTTAACCACAAGTGAATGTCGTCCACGTGATAAAGTCTCTACATGTGATTGGATAGATAGTGAGCCCATGACTCTCCTTACCGCAATGCCATTTAGGTGGAAGCAAGGAGCTTCTGAGGGCACTTGGTTAGACACTGCTTCCGAGCACTCCCACATTGCCTCTAGGCATTCCAACTTTTGGGCACTCTCTTGAATCATACCGCATTGTTAGTTGCTCACCCTTACTTAACTAACAAGTTCTTCTAATGGGGTTAGTTTATAATTAGGTATTGCTCACCCTGCTTTGTGTTCGTGTTGCACGATGCTCACTTGTTATATTTTCTTTGCCCATACCACATCACACACGACTATTCTTTGCTTGTTTGGGTTATTGCTTGCCCAAAACGTAGTATTTGTTACCTCCCCACATATTACTCATTTGCCTTTGCTGACCCAAATCTTTACTTGCCTAGATGATGTGTTTACTTATTCTAGTTAGCCTAAGTTTTCCCTCACCTAAGCTTTGCCCACTTGCTTGCCTGGAAAGACTTTCCTTACTTTCAAGGATACAATGGTCGATGGGGTTACGTTGCTACTACGCAAAAGAGTTCCTTCTAATGTTCGAATGGGCTCTTACAGTAGATCCATGAGAGACTCAAAGATATAAAATAGAAATATGAAGAAATGGCAAGGAAAGTTGATATATGGTCCTCCATAGAGCATGTGCTCAACAACACAAATATCCCATTAACTTGAGAGATAATCTCCTGAAACAAGTTCAAAGTCCCTTAAAAGATACATATTGTAAAGAACGTGTTTCACACCACCAGCCACTCGAACAACCTGTAACGAACAACTCAACAGCACTAGGTGCCCATGAAAAGCTCCGATGCTTAAGTTAGAAAAGTGGTTACAAATATATAATATCTTAAGAAGTTCGGGAGAGCATTTATTACCTTCATGTACCATTTATAGAAGAACAAAAATGTATCAAGGGAGTCGATAACCATCCATTCCCTGTGTTTATCTCTAGCAATCGCTTAACAAATGAGGAGGGGATAACTACTCTGATTTATAAGGGTACTTTATTGGGTACCCAGAGAGATCCAAAGGGTATAGATTTTACTGTCCTAATCACAGTCTGAGAATGGTGGGAAACAGGAAATTTCAAATTCATTGAACTTTACAAGATCAGTGGGAGAATTGAACCCAGAGATGTGATCATTAAGGAAGTACGGGTAGATGTACCTATACCTATATCCTCAGAAAATATAATGGTTCCTCTAATTGATCATCAAAATGATACATTGGAACAAGTAAATGATCACCGATCTCAGAATGATAATACCACTGATGAACCAAGTTCGAAATCACCAGAACAGGTTGTTTTACGCAGACTCTCAGAGAGATCGGAGACCTGCTATTTCGACAAACTATGTGGTGTATCTCTAGGAATCTGAATTTGACATTGGGACAAGTAAAGATCCACTAACTTTTTAACAAGTCATAGAGGGAAGTGATTCAAGTAAATGGATCGATCTCATAAAAGAAGAGTTGAAATCCACAGATCATCATCAAGTTTGGGATCTCGTTAAATTGCCTGAAGGGAGTAAAAGAGTCGGGTGTAAATGGGTCTTTAAGATCAAATGCGACTCAAAAGGAAATGTTGAACGATATAAGGCCAGCGTTGTTGCTAAGGGTTTCACTAAGAAAGAATGCATTGATTATAAAGAGACTTTTTTCTCCAGTATCTAAAAAGGACTCTTTCAGGATCATTATGACATTGGTGGCTCATTATGATTTAGAGTTACACCAGATGGATGTGAAAATGACATTTTTAAATGGAAGTTTGGATGAAGAGGTCTATATAGAGTAGCCAGAAGGCTACTTAGAAAAGGGCAAAGGTCACCTAGTATGTAGGCTAAAGAAATCGATCTAAAATGGTACTTAAAATTTAATGATACCATTACTGCTTTTGGGTTTAAAGAAAACATTGTTGATCGATGTATATATCTAAAGGTTAGTGGGAGTAAGTTTATAATTTTGATCATGTATATTGATATATCTTTTTGGCTAGTAGTGATCCTGGCCTACTTTATGAAACCAGGTTTTCTCTCCAAGAACTTTGAAATGAAAGATATGAGTGAAGCATCTTTTGTGATAGGAATCGAAATTTTTTGAGATCGAAATCAAGGACTATTGGGATTGTCTGAGAAAAGTTACATAGAAAGAGTTCTTGAGAGATTTGGCATGAAAAGTTGTTCATCACTTGATACTCCAATATCATGATAAGTTTAGACTATCACAATGTTCTAAAACTGAGTGGGAGCGTAAAGAGATGGCAACAATCCTCTATGCTTTGGTTGTGGGGAGCTTGATATATGCACAGATTTGCATGCGGCCAGCCATTAGTTTTGCAGTCGACGTGCTTGGAAACTACCAAAGTAACCCAGGGATGTCTCATTGGAAAGCAGTGATGAGGGTATTGCAATATCTGCAATGAACTAAGGATTACCAGCTTACCTTTCGAAGAACTGACAGTTTGGAAGTAACTGAATACTTAGACTCTGATTTTGTTGGTTACTCTGATAGCAAGAAATCTACTTCAGGCTATGTTTTCCTCTTGGCTGGTTGAGCAATCTCATGGAGAAGCATGAAGCAAACAATCACTGCTTCATCAACAACGGAGGGTGAGTTTGTGGCATGCTTGGTACCTAATAAAGTACCCGCTTACTGTTCTAGGATCAAATTTCCTTTCATGTGGAATGTAAAGTCTCGCTTCGGCTAGGCAACCCCAAACATGCATGTGCCTTAAACATGGTGTCCTACCAATCCATAGCCTGAAAGGAGTTTTTGGAACTAACTTACTAGAAACTTGGTTTAAGATATACAATGACGTCTAAATGATTTCACCCCACAATGATTTGGGAAAGGTAGAATTGTTTACCATACTTCTAACCATATCTAATAAGGTCTGATTCCGCCTTTCAGCAACACCGTTCTGTTGTGGAGTCCCTAGCATCGTGTACTGTGCAATAATGTCATGATGTTCAAGAAGTTTGGCAAATGGGTCAGGGTTACGACCCGATTCGTCATACTTTTCATAGTATTCTCCACCTTGATCCGACCTCATGATTTTCACCTTTCTATCTAACTCCCTTTCCACTTGCATGAGAAATACCTCAAGTCCTGAAACAACTTGAGATTTCTCATGTAGCAGATAGATATATCCAAACCGTGAAAAATCATCTATAAAGGTGACAAAATACTTTTCTCCACCAAAACATTTTGTGGAGAATGGTCCACATATCTATGTAAATTATTTCACGAAACTCCTTACTTCTTATGGCACATTTCTTAGTATGTTTGGTTTGTTTTCCTTTAATGCAATCCACACACACTTTAAGATTAGTAAAATCTAAATGCGGAAGTATCCCTTATTTTACTAATCTTTGTAACCTTTCTTTGGAAATGTGCCCCAATCTTTTTTTTTTTTTTAAAGAAGAGTCAAGACCACATGTCCATGAGTGGCCCTGTCCCAATTTTATTAATAAAGAACCCTCACTTATAGTAGAGGAATATCGTGGAAACAACATTACAAATTAAAAAAAACAACAACCTCACCCCTCAAAACAAATCCCAACATCCAAGAACAAAAACAACACACTCAAAACAGAGAAAACTAAATCCGAACACTCCTTATATATGGACATCCTATCTTCTCCAATCTAATAATACCTTTAATATCCATAGGTAGATCTGAAACTGAAAACTATACTCCATTACAACCTTTGGCACCACATCGAGCCAACCCATCCGCCGCAGCATTAATCTCTCTATACGCATGATTCCTAGAAAATCTAAGTCCACCAAGTAAATGCAAAATTTCATCTCAATAATCCTCTAAATACCACAACCCACATTTCTTATCCTGTAACCATTTTATTACTAGCATAGAATCCATTTCAATTTCCACATCCCGAATACCCATCTCCCGAACATTACGTAAACCATATAATAAACCCAAAACTTTTGCCGCATTACTAGTATTTTGACTTGTAAATTTTGCAAAACCACAAACAAACTCCCCTTTATCATTCCGAACTGCACCACCCACACCAGAAGGACCCAGATTCCCAAACGAACTTCCATCTATATTTAGTTTAAACCACCCAGTCTTTGGCCTTGACCACCTTACTTGTTTCATAGCCAACAGAGATATCTGTGTAATCGGCAACTGCAGATTTTTCAAAATTTCTTCATCATGCCTTGATATTCCTTTTGACTCCTTCATCCTCAAGACAATCCAAGAAAGCCAATGCAATATCGAACACCAAACTGAACTTAAAATGTGCCCCAATCTTTTATGCAACAAGATATAAAAATTTTCAATCATCATGTTTCGTTTAGTTTCAATACATGCTTCATGGTGATGGGTATAGATATTTTTGACAAATGTATTATCAAGACAAAGTCGATAAAGACCTTCAGAAAGAAACCCAAAACCAATAGATAAGGTATCTCTAAACAAATTGAAACTACCATGGAATGAAAAAGAATAACCATAAGTGTCAAGTCTGGATAGGAAAATTAAATGACACCTCACAGAAGACACAAAAATTGTGTTATGAAGGTCTAAACAATGACCGATACTCAAAACTAAACAAAAGGTTCATATGGCTAAAACTCTCGTCTTATTCTCATTTCCCATTAAAATAAATTGCTCACTAAGGTTAGGTGTATGGCTTGTAAGGTATCCTTGCATGGTAATGGAAACATGAACATTAGCACCTGAATCTAGCCACCAAGAGTTAGTAGAAACATTTATAATGTTTGATTCAAAACATACAAAGGTAAAAGGCTTACCCTTCTTTTCAAGCCAAGTCTTACGTTACGGACACTCAGCTTTCATGTGTCCATGTTTCCCACAAAAGTAGCATTTGCTACTGTTATGTTGAACCTGATTAATTTTCGCAAGCTCCTTTCCTTTTTATGGTCTAGTTCGTTTCATTTTGTCATAATGGTGCTTTTTCTTTACAATTTCTTTAGTCATAAATTAGCAGAGTAATTCCTTATTGTCTCAGTCTTGCTTCTTCCTGAACTACCATACTTGCTAACTCATTTATATTCCATTTATCCTTAATAAAATTATAGTGCATCTGGAATGGACCATACTAAGGTGACAATGAGTTCAGAATAAATTGTACAATAAAGGACGCCTCTACTTTCATTCCCAGGATTTGTAATATGGTAGCAATATTTTTCATTTCAAGGATATGCTCTTGCATTCATTTAACTCCATCATATTTCATGGTGGTAAGTCTATCCATCAATGTTCCTGCTAAAGATTTATCTACATGCCGAAACCTCTTCTCAGCATTTTGCAAAAATATTTGGGCATCCTCAGTACTAGGGAGTGAATTTTTTATATTTTCGGCTATAGTCATTCTCATGAACATTAGACTCAGCCTGTTTGATCTCTCCCACTATTTAAATGATTCTCTCTCGTCCCTATTATTACTCTTAGTGATGGGTGGTGGTTTTGGACTCGTAAGGGTTTTTTATGAGTGTCTAACTCAACGTATTATGTGACAAAAATTTCCTTGCAGTAAGCGTACCCACATCATTACATTCACAGACTTCATATGTTTCTGTTTTGAATGACTCTAATTTTTTTGAGTGGGTTGAGCGAGTCAGATTCACTTTTGGAGTCCTTGACCTGGACTCATCCCTTACGAGTCCAAAACCACCACCCATCATTGAGAGTAGTAACAGGGATGAGAGAGAATCATTTTAACAGTGAGAGAGATCAAACAAGCTGAGTCTAATAGTCGAAAATATAAAAAATTCACTCCCTAGTACTGAGGATGCCCAAATATTTTTGCAAAATGCTGAGAAGAGGTTTCAATACGTAGATAAATCTTTAACAGGAACACTAATGGATAGACTTACCACCATGAAATATGATGGAACTAAAGGAATGCAAGAGCATATCCTTGAAATGACAAATATTGCTACCAGATTACAAACCCTGGGAATAAAAGTAGAGGAGTCCTTTATTGTACAGTTTATTCTGAACTCATTGTCACCTCAGTACGGTCCATTCCAAATGCACTATAATTCTATTAAAGATAAATGTAATATGAATGAGTTGGCAAGTATGGTAGTTCAAGAGGAAGCAAGACCGAAACAACAAGGACATTACTATGCTAATTTTGTGACTAAAGAAGCTGTAAAGAAAAACCACCATTATGGCAGAATGAAATGAACTGGACCACCGAAAGGAAAGGAGCCTGTGAAAGTCAATCAAGTTCAACAAAACAGTAGCAAATGCTACTTTTGTGGGAAACATAGACGCATGAAAGTTGAGTGTCCGAAACGTAAGGCTTGGTTTAAAAAGAAGGGTAAGCCTTTTACCTTTGTATGTTTTGAATCAAACATTGTAAATGTTCATACTAACTCTTGGTGGCTAGATTCGAATGCTAATTTTCATGTTTCCATTATCATGCAGGGATACCTTACAAGCCATATACCAAATCCCAGTAAGTGATTTATTTTTATAGCAAACGAGAATACGGCTGAAGTTTTAGCCATAGGAACCTTTTGTTTAGTCTTGAGTACCGGTCAATGTTTACACCTTCATAACACAGTTTTTGTGCCTTCTGTGAGGCGTAATTTAATTTCCCTATCCAGACTAGACACTGATGGTTATTTTTTTTCATTCTATAATGGTAGTTTCAATTTGTATAGAGACACTTTATCTATTGATTCTGGATTTCTTTCCAATGGACTTTATCGATTTTGCATCGATAATACATTTGTTAAAAATACTTTACCCATCACCATGAAGCATGTATTGGAACTAAAAGAAACATGATGAATGAAAATTCTTATGACTTGTGGCATAAAAGATTGAGGCACATCTCCAATGAAAGGTTAAAAAGATTAGTAAAAGAAGGGATACTTCTGCATTTAGATTTTACTAACCTTGAAGTGTGTGTGGATTGCATTAAAGGAAAGCAAACCAAACATACTAAGAAAGGTGCCACAAGAAGTAAAAAGCTTCTTGAAATAATTCTCACAAATATATGTTGACCATTCTCCACTAAATGTTTTGTCGTAACTCTGGCCCATTCACCAAACTTCTTGAACAACATGGCATTGTTTCATAGTACAGGATGTCTGGGACGCCACAATAGAACGATGTTGCCGAAAGGCGTAATCGGATCTTATTGGATATGATCAGAAGTATAGTAAGCAATTCTATCTTACCCAAATCATTGTGGGGTGAAGCAATTAAGACGGCAATATATATCTTAAACCGAGTTCCTTATAAGTCAGTTCCAAAATCTCCTTTTGAGCTATGGACTGGTAGGACACCGAGTTTAAGGCACATACATGTTTGGGGTTGCCCAGCCGAAGTGAGACTTTACAATCCACACGAATGGAAATTGGATCCTAAAACAGTAAGCGGGTACTTTATTTGCTCCCCAAAGAGATCCAAAGGGTATAGGTTCTACTGTCCTAATCAAAGTTAAAGAATGGTAGAAACAGGAAATGCCAAATTCATTGAACTTGGTGAGATAAGTGGGAGAATTGAACCAAGAGATGTGATCATTGAGGAAGTACGGATAGATGTCCCTATAACTACATCCTCAGAAAAGATAATGGTACCTCTAATTAATCGTCACAAATCGATGAAGAATCTGACCTGACTATAAGAGAAGGATCACCCTAGCAACGCCTCTGTGATCCTAAAACATATTAGTATTAAATAAATATATTTATTAAAAAGAATATGTTGAGAATTCATTAAACCCTAAAATGTAATTAATATATTTTTATATTTAAAACATATGATCAAATAAATGTTCATGTTTAA
Source organism: Juglans microcarpa x Juglans regia (assembly GCF_004785595.1). Taxonomy (NCBI): domain Eukaryota; kingdom Viridiplantae; phylum Streptophyta; class Magnoliopsida; order Fagales; family Juglandaceae; genus Juglans; species Juglans microcarpa x Juglans regia. Next base: position 20,293,291 of record NC_054594.1, on the reverse strand, counting down.
GATTAAAATTTTATGTCATAAATTATAATATAACATTATTTCATATATAATTATAATTTATAAAAATTATATATAATATAAAATTAATTAAAAATATATAAATATGCGAACAGGTCCAGTCCAGTCCTAAAAAACATAAAACCGAGATCGGATCGATTATGACCGGTTTTTAAAATGGAGGAACCGATTCCAATCCGAACTAGTCCAAAACCGGACCGAACCAACCAATCCAGGATGGTTTTCTGATTCTCCAATTTATTTTTACAACCCTAAAAATAACCGTGTAAGATCGGAAATTAGCCGAGAGGGAAAAACATGAAATTGAGAAAAGGCCGCAAGGAAGGAATAAAGCAATCTCTGTAGAAGCAGAAGGAGTTTAGAACAAGCATGCACTTTGGAAAAAAAAAAAAAAAAGGCCCGAGCGAAAGGAACCAGAAGAGGATTAAAGACAGAGCTTGAGACAAATAGGTAGTGCACAAAGGCTTACCGAGGGGAACCAGAGGGCACCGATATGGGTGGTAACTGGGCCGAGGCTTCGATGGCAAAGCAAGAAGGTGCGATGAAGGGAGTGACTGGCCGGCTGTTTCTGGGTGTCTTCCACCAATTTCTGGGGAGCTGGGTTTGACTGAGGAATTTTTTGGTTGTCTCGGCTTGAAGTGGTTTGCTGTGAAAGCTCAGCTGTATATTTTTTTTCAAAATTGCCGAGGAAAGGAGGGTATATATAGAAGGGAGAGAGAGTCCCGACGTGGTTGATTTGGAGGGCTACCGTAAGGCCAGCAATTCGGACGTACGTGGTGGAGTTTGTGAGAGTTTGTATTCTGATAGGATCAAATCTATAGAATGGAGTAGTAATTAAATATCTCCTCACTTGGGTTGTGAAGAATACCACAATTCATTACAACAGAACACACCTTTCTGACGTTTTACACACATATATGGTAACTATTTACACACTGTTTTATCCTCTCCAATGATCACATCCAAATACCTAGGATTGGCCTCGGTTAGATGAATAGATGAGAATTTAATGATGGGAGAAATAACTTGTCGTGATTGACTGGAATTCAACTGCTCATGGTTACGAGGAGATAAGGAGGGTGATGAAGAGTTTCGATTTGGACTCGGTTAGATGAATAGATAAAAGAGGTTGAAATTTGAAAAGATAATCTAGTAGTTCATTTAACATAAAAATAGAAGTGATCGAGACTATGTAGGAGACCTCTATCATAAATGATTTTAAAATGAGAAAAACTCTAATGGCCTATCTTAATTTTTAAAGTAAGTCTAACTTGTCTAATAAATATCTTTAGGCTTTTAAAAAGATTTCTTGGACCATTACTAATTTAATAGGGTCTACTTGGTCCATAAATATCAATGGGCTTTAAAACCAATTATTGGTGAAATAAAAAATCTCCTTAGAATTATTATTGTACCGGGTCCTCACACTTCTTTGAGAATGCAACCAAAGGGGATGATCCAATGTGACGCCTCCAACCTCTGCTTGGGATGAAATAGAGATTTTAAACGTCGAGACATGTAATACAAGGTTACATATCTCCATACATGATAGTTAATATGCAATGCATCTTATAAATGCATCTAGCAGTATGCTATAACCGCAACAGAATAAGGGTGATTAAATAAAACTTATGCCAAAATAAGCTAAAAACATCTCAATTTCATTCATAACCATGATTAGTTCAAATGATAAAGTAGCACGATCTTAGTACAATTATTTTTGCTAAGAAGTTTCCATGGCTAAATCAGCTCCTCTTCAATCAATCACAAAGGGTTAGGGCTATAAACATTAAGATGAGATCCAATATTTTGTCAAGATTTGGTTCCTCTTCAATCAATCAGATCCACTAGTCCATCTTCGTCAAGTTCTAACACAAATTCTATCATTCTACTCGGAATGATAGTGGGTCCACAAGGGGTGAGATTTACTTGAAATCTCAGTAACTTACAACCAACTTGCATAAAGATAAATTATACATGATGAATGATAAATATGTAATGCATGCGATGCAAAAAAAAAATCCTTATTTGTCTCCCATATAGGTTCTTCAACATTTTCAGAAAACTGAGATACACATTTTCTTATTGAGAACATTTTTCACTTCAACTATCACAAACATAATTTCATCATGACATTTCATCATTCTTAGCAATTCACATTTAATCATAACATTAATATCATAACGTATGGTATTGTCATATTTTCTCATGTACACTGTGAATACCTGATATAACTGTAATATAACTCATGTTGAAATTACGTTGTCTGTAAACTCGTTCTCAATGCATTGGTAACATAACATAACATCATCATATTATCATAACATGATAATAGTAGCAAGCTTTCAAGTGAAAAAAAATTATTTTCATGTTATGCTTGAAAAATGTAGTTAATAACATGTGCATATGTAGCAAGCTTTCATGTGAAAATGACATTTATATGCAATATGTTAAAATGGAGAAAATGTCACATGACATATAGGCAAGTAATCATGTACTCAATGCATTATATAATATGATGTTTCATGCTCAAAATGATAATTATAACATGAATGTGACATTTATCAATAAATCATAAATAACTTATCAATATGTAAGTTAGAGACCAACTTACAAATTGCCTGAGCTTGGAAAAACTTAGCGACTGTAATCAAAATTGTACTAAGTTAGGATTTGAATTACTATGAAAAATCTTTAAAATCAAAATGTTTCAAAAATGGATATTTACAAAAATACCCCTAAACTTTCACAAATTTGCCATTAAGGCCCTAATTTTCACTATTTACGAATGAACTCCTAATTTAACTAAACTTCATAGACTTCATATTTTACATATTCTAAAATCATCTATAATCTTGGAATTCCAAAAATCAAAGTGGATCCAGCCCAAATACATTCAACCCATAGTATGCACTCTAGTTGATGCCTAAATATAATTTCAACTATTGATCCGTATGAATGCATGAATAATCAATTTTATTTAGTTACAAATAGTCACTATAATTCTTAAATACATGTTAAAAGCTTAATCTTGGGTGAACGATTTCATCCCAACACTTAATCATGGCTAAAAACATTAATCTCTATTAAACTAGACCTTAAGCATGCATGATATCTCTTAATTTTTTTTATCAAGAAAAGTTTCAAAAACTAAAATTAAACATGATTTTTCCTTCTTATCCCAACCACAAGGTTTACTAAATGCTTATACATCAAGCCTAAGTGAAATAAATCAAAACTTCATAAGTTAAGCATAATTTAATCAAACCGTGCATGCATTGATTATCAACACAAAATAGAATTAAAACCTATCATGACATGCTTCTAATCTCAAAATCAAACCTTTAATGATCATTCTAAGACATTAATACATCATATCAAAATATGCTAAGACATACCATAGCTAAAATTTCTACTTAAAACAATTTAAACACTTAATCCATCCTTAATGAACCTGGTTTTAAATTAAGCATGGTAACATTTTCTAAACTCAACCAAAATTCACTTCAACACTTAAAAGTACAACTTGACATGCAAACTAAGATCTAGGGCAAGAAAAATTACAATTTTCGTGGCCCTCTCCCAACACAATAATCTCTCAAGAACTTCCCAAGAACACTCAAAGACACTCGGTTTACACTATTGCACACTAAGGGGAGAAGAAAAACCAAGGCATGATGCCATGCCATGATGTGTTGTGTAGGTGTTTTAAAAAAATCTGGGCAGTTTTTATTATTACCTTGTCTCATCTTCTTGGATTTGTTTTGCATGTAAAAAGTCTATAGTTTAATGGCTTTTCAGGTGAAGGAGTGATGCTTGGTTGGCTACCAAGTGATCATGAAGTGGCAACTCAAAGAAAGGGTGAAATGGAGGTGGTTGCTGAGTGGTGTTTTGCATAAAAGGCCAATTGGTTTGGCTCTATTCGGGGTGGCTTGGAGTTAAGGTTCACTATGATGACTGGAGGAGCTCTTGGGGATTGGAGGAGAAAGGATGTGGCGTGTGGTGGTGGCTCAGCCATGAGTAAAAGTGCAACCAAAACTCAAAGTCATTCAGTTTCCATCCAACTAGTGTTTAGGTGCATTCGGTTTTAGGTTTTTGGTTTGGTTCTTGGAACCAATTTCATCCACCACTAGGTCTGCCTTGAGAAGGGTATTTTGAGGTGCTAAAAGATAATAATGCCCTTGAGAAAAATGCACACAATAGTACACATGTGTGGCGATTGGTGTGGATTTGAGATTTTGACATGTCATTACCTTTAATGACATATGTGGAGATTTAGCTAGGATTCTAATATGATCTAAGAATGATAAAATTGAATAATAAAACAAGAAAATTTCAGATAAAAAATGTGAGAAATAATTAAAAATGAAATTGAGTTTAAAACATGGTTTTAGAAATCACTAATCATGAGTAAATTGATCAATGCTCTTAACCCAAGTTCAAAACTTAATTTTGGGTCCAAAGAATTCCTTAGGGGTGTGAGGCACAATGTGGGCTTGATAAAACCAATGGTATAGTATATGTGAAAATGCAAGACAATGCTTTTGGGCCTTGTTGGGCTTAAAAAGGCCAATAAGAGTGAGTTGCTGAGCTTTGGGTGTGGGTTGATGGGAGGCTTTGGATAAGTTGCATGATTCACAAAAATGGGGCTTGAAAGGCTTGCCTTAACGTAAATGGGATTTGGGTCAAAGCTAACACCAAGTTAGGCCCAAAAGGTTTTATGCCTTCCTCACACTTGGGCCAAGTCTTTCTAAAGCTAACCCACCAAACTCTTATAAGGCTTCTAAGTCTTGGTTCATAATATTCTAAAGGTTTAAAGGCCTTAAGTGAAGTACTAATGTGCTTGCTTACTAAATTGCTCAAGCTTACCCACTAATGACACTAAGTGCCATAGTTTAATGGGTCAAATAAACCTAACTAACTCTCAAAGAAAAAAAGTAGAATAATAATAATTCTCATGCTAAATATATATATATATACATATAATACTAAGTTCAAAATATAATATAGTATTATAAGCATATTCTAAGGGAGATTAAGAGTTAATACTAATAGGTAATTAGGCGGGTGTTACATCCAATAAGCAAACTGATGCAATATGTAGTAGAACATCATGCAGGAAATGCCTATCAGTGAGCTCCTAAAGCACAGGAGGTAGGAGGTAGTGAGTCAGAGAAATGAGCCAAAGGAGGTCAAACAAAGAGGAGCAAAAAGTAAAGCTTAAAAAGGGAAAATAACAAAGAAGGTGAGGCAGGAGCCTGTGTAGGGGAAGAAAGACCAGGATCTGAATGAATGCGGCCCCTTCCTGAGAGATCAACACTATTGGATTTGTGCAATTAATTGGATTCATTAGAATTTCTAAAAATTTATGGTGCAATAATAATTTTTGTGATTTTCGGATGCGCTATAGTGGGAATCACTATAACATTTCTGGTCTTATAATTAATAGCCATTAGGTGTATGAGTGACTTTGAAATTTAGCATATGCCTCATGAATGAATGAATTTTCATTATAAGGCACTTTGTGCAGTAGCGAAGCCCAACAGAAACCTCAAGTTTTCATCAATAATTGTAACTTTGGTGAAGAAGAAAAGAGCTTGAAGGAAATAAGAATCAAGTAAAATGCCTTTCTTTCATCTTAGATTTTTAATTTTCAATGTCAAATACAACAAATTTTAATTGACTATCTATTTATATAGTTGGTGTATAAAATCACTTAAAATGTTTGATATTAATTAGTAAGTGATTGAAATGACAAAATATAAGATGAAAACTGTTTGACAAGATAATAGGAAAAATTAGAAACTTTCTTGGGAAAAAAAAGTTAAAAATTAGTTTTTTTTTTTTTTTTTTTAATCTTAACTAGAATTTTTTTAGTTTTTGTATGTTTAGTTTCCATTTTTCTCACTCTTTTAAAAGTGTTTTCCATTAAATTCAAACATCTTATAAATACCAAAGAGTTTCAATTTATCAAAAAAGAATTAAATTTTCATAAAAAAAAATGTAATTCAGTATTCTTAAAAGCTTGAAGGTGATGAAAGAACAAAGTTAAAATGAATATAAGAAGCATTTGAAAAACACATAAAAATCAAAACAACTTTGTCAAAATTAAAACAAAAAAAAAAAAAAAAAAACCCTCTTATTTAAACATCTCTTCCAAAAAATCGTTGCAACCTACTGATATAGAATCCTTAATGACTTTATTAGTTATATCATATAATCAAATCTTAGAGGATGGATTTGATCTAATTAATATGATATCAGATTTGAGTTGACTTACAACTTTAATTCTATTATTTCATGTTGAATTTGTATCGATTCACAAAACTGGTCAAATACGGCCTGCCCTACTTACTTGGTCGATGTCTAGACCTCTATAGTGGGAAACAAACTCCCCACTAAGTGACGTACCAATATCTAGTTTACTGTTTTTTTAACCTCTATGCATCCGCACATTATTTCTAAGCCTAATTTGAGTGTTCGATGAGATGAAAAATTTGTGAATAAAATACGATAATTTGAGTTAAAATATTTGAGTTAGTTTGTAAAAATATGTGGGTCACATTGTTAAAATAATTTTGGATATAAAAGTGAGATTAGATGATTACATTTTATGGGGAGTTGTGAGAGTGGTGGATCCACTGATTATTAAAAAGTTCTTTAAATGATTGGGTAATATTTATGAATATATTTTTCATTAACAATATATTTAGTATTCCATGATAAGATTTAATTTTTAATATTTATATTTTTAATTTTTTTTAGAAATTAAATGTTATCATATTAGCGATTATAAAAATGTGTCTTTCTCGTCCACATGCAAATAAAATTTTTCATTTTTTTAATAAGTAAATGATTATTTTGGTATGAATAGGCATAGCCCAAGTACACAATTCTAATTATCAATTAAAAAATTTCAAATAATATATTTAGTATTCAATGATAAGATTTAATTTTTAATATTTATACTTTTAATTTTTTTTAGAAATTAAATGTTATCATATTAGCAATTATAAAAATGTGTCTTTCTCGTCCACATGCAAATAAAATTTTTTATTTTTTTTAATAAGTAAATGATTATTTTGGCATGAATAGGCATCGCCCAAGTACACAAGATGATGTACAAAAGGTAACATCTATTTAGGAAGAGGAAATGAAAACAAGAAATTCATAATAATTGCGGCTATGAAAATCTACAGTTGTGACCCAGAGAATAAGAGTACTGACAAAAAGTAATTGAAGTTTTTCGAATGAACGCTTATTGTCTTTGAACGTTCGGTCATTTCGCTCCTTTCATAGGTACCACAGACTACAGATCGGAACCATCATTGAGATTAATGAGAGACCTCTTAGATTTGTCCAACTGGCCATGAGCTCAATCATTATGGTAGGCATAACCCAAGTTAGCTCTAACCTGCTGAAAACTTTATTCCATAACATTATAGTGACTTCACAATGCAATAGCAAATGATCCACAATTTCATCACTTTTCCTAGACATACAACACCAATCTACTATGATCACCTTGCTTTTCTGTATATTATCCATTGTCAAGATCTTACCCAATGTTGTTGCCCATACAAAACAAGCCACTTTAGGAGACACCTTATTTTGCCAAATCCTTCTCCATGGAAATTGAGTGTCCTATGGTTGTGTGAGAGACTTATAAAAAGAACGGTCCGAGAATGTACTTTTACTGGTGGGTATCCACCACATCATGTCAGCTCCTTGTGTTCTCGGTAACATGGTGTATAAAAGACCAAAGAACTCCTCAATGCTGCCAACTTCCCAATCTTAGTCGCCTTAGTGAAATTCACGTTCCATTAGACTAAGTCCCCAAAGAACTCCATACAATTAGCCACCGATGCATCTTTCTCACATGCAATCCTAAAAACTGAAGGGAATGAATCCTTTAGGGCGTGATCTCCATACTCAGGTCAGCCCAAAATTTTATTCTAGACCCATCACTCAGCACCACCCGAGTGTGTTGAGCAAAAATCCCCCAACCTACTTCAATGTGTTTTCAAATTCCTACTCCATATACCCCATGAACGTCTCTGGTGCACCCTCAACATACCTCCATATTTGAATTCAATCGTCGACTTCCATAAGGCTTCCAATTCTGTATTGTATCTCCACAACTACTTCCCAAGCAAGGCTCGATTGAAAATCTCCAACCTTCTAATACCCAACCCACCAGAAGAGATTGGAGAGCATACCTTATCCCACTTGACTGGATGAAACTTGAATTTGTCTCCTAACCCACTCCACAAGAAATCATGATAAAGTTTCTCGATGTTATTTGCCACACTTGCTGGAATTGGGAAAACAAATAAAAAATATGTTGGTAAATTAGAAAGAATAATTTTGATTAGAGTGATCCTACCACATTTTAATAAATACAATCTCTTCCAACCTTTCAATCTGCGTTCAATCTTCTCAATCATTGTATTCGAAATCGAAATAGACCTTGTAGCTGTTCTCAAGGGAAGACTAAGGTAATTCATGGGAAGATATGAAACCTTACATCCAAAAGTACTAGTCAACTACCGGATGTTGCAAACATTACCTACTGGCACCAATTTTGATTTATCAAAATTTACTTTCACCTATGATGCTGCTTCAAAACAAAGTATAATTCCCTCAATGCCCGAATTTAGTTTTGTTCTACCTCACAAAAATCAGTATATCATCTGCAAACAGTAAGTGAGATATGTTAATAGAGCCCCTTATATGATTACCAACTAAGAATCCATCAATAAAGCCAATGTTCACCAAGGCTAAGATCATTATGCTAAACACCTCCATAACGATGACAAATATGAGTGGGGACAAAGGGTCTCATTGTCTTAGACCTCGAGAGCTATTAAAGAAATCATTTGGGCTGCCATTCACCAAGACTGAAAACTTCACTATTGAAATACAACATTTGATCCACGAGCACCATCTCTCCTCAAAACCACAGCTCCCAATAAAATAAAGTAGGAACTCCCAATTAACATGATCATATGCCTTCTCCATATCTAATTTGCATAGGATCCCTAACTGACCAAATTTTGGTCTACTGTCTAGGCATTCATTGGCGATAAGCATTGAGTCCAGAATTTGCCTACCCTTAACAAATGCATTTTGAGATTTTGTAATGATCCTCTCCAAAACCTCCCCTAGGAGATTTGCAAGCACCTTCAATATAATCTTATACATCACATTCACAAGATTAATGGGCTGGTAGTCCTTCACCTATGATGCCTCAATCTTCTTAGGATTGAGTACGATAAATGTGGCATTAAGGTTTTTCTCAAACTTCCCAACTGAAAGCAATTCATGGAACACTCTCATTAGATCCTCCCTCACTACATCCTAACATGTTTGAAAAAATCTCATGGAAAAACCATTTGGGCCAAGTGCTTTATCTTTTATCATTCCCCTTACCATGCTGTGAACCTCAGTCTCCTCAAAAGGCCTCTCCAACCACAAGACTTGATGTGTATCAATGGACTCAAAAACTAGTCCATCGAGCTTTGGCCGCCATCCCACCTGTTTAGTAAACAAGTGTTCAAAAAACTAGCAACATCCTCTCTAATCACAGGAGCTTCCACACAATCCACACCATCTATTTTCAGCATCTCAATAGTGTTAGTGATCCTGTGAGAGTTGGCTACTATGTGGATGAGCTTTGTACTTTGGTTTCTTTCTTTCAACCACAATGCTTTTGGTTTTTGATGCCAATAAATCTCCTCCAATAGCATAACCCTTCCTAACTCTGCCATTAACTCAGCCTTCCGAGATACTTCTTTTGAGGAAAGAACTTGACCCCCTTGTATCCTTTCTACCTCTTGAAGCTCCCCCAACATGGAGTTTTTACTGGCACCTGCATCACTAAAAGATTGAGTATTCCATAGATTTAATTCATTTTTAGAGCTTTTAGTTTACCTTAAAAAATGAAACTACAAGTGTCATGAATCTGATAAGAAGACCACCATTGCCTAACCCTTTTCCACAAAACCTTCGACTTTCAGCCACATATTCTCAAATTTAAAATATGGTTGCCTACCTTAAATACCTTCACAAATCTAGTAATAAAAGGCAAGGTAGCCTCTTTTGGTAAAGGTCTGGATAATGGATTTTTCAATCCGATGAGACTAAAAATCTATCCAATCTAGACCATGTATAAGCACCTCCCATTAGAGGGATATCCACTAAACCCAAGTCGAAAGTATGCTTTGAGAATTCTATCATTTTTTGTCACAACCTGCTATCTCCTAAATGTTCGCTTAGGAACCCGAGAACATTAAAACCACCAACAATGCACCATGGTAAATTCCACGATCTATGCAGTCCAATAATTTCTTCCCATAAGATTCTTCTACTGCTGTCTAGATTCAACCCTTAAATACCAGTGAAAGTCCATAAAATATTATCATCTACACTATTGAAGGAACATGCTACTGTATACTCCCCAATAAATTCCTCCATTTTCTCCACCACCTTCTATCCCACATAATCAATACACCTCTTGAAGCTCCATAAGAAGCATGATAGGCCCAATCCACATATGTACAACTCCTTAAACTCCGAACAATTCTCATTGTGATAGATTTCAGCTTTGTTTTCTGTAAACGCATAATGTTCATTTTCCACTCACGAAGCATAGTTTTTACCTAAAGGCACTTATTTGCCTCGTTGAGCCCTTACACATTCCAAGATACAATTTTGGACTTCATAAATATGGAGCTTGCCCCTTCCCTTTGGCTCTTTCTTTGCTTGAACTTGAGCTACCCTCATAGTTTAAAGACCATGTTAGCCTCTTTAGTTCCCACTATTTTTTAGAACCTAATTTCTTTGACTGTCCATGTCCATCTTCAATGGCTATTAGTAAAGCCATGAATTGTTCGTCGAAACCCTCACACTCAATTCCTACACAATGCTGGATTTCCTTTACCTTGTGCAACACCCAATCAGAGACACTAGACTCATTTGGCAACATGTATTTTAGAGGTATTGGGTCCCCCCCCCCAACCATGTCTATCTCATCCCTGGGTGTCTGTTGTGTCTTCATTGGCATGCCAAATTCTTCCTCAGGACAAATAGGCCTTCCCCCCACTTAGAGTAATCACTTGTGATGACTAGCATCCGTGAAGGTCCCATGTCTCCCTCCGTCACTCCCAATCTTTGAAAATAGCACACGGGCTATATCCAGTGGGTAAAAAGCACTCGTCGGCAAAGCTGCTGGTTGAATCTCTAGAGAGAACTCTCCTCCTTTATTCGTTAGCCTTGTCTATCCTTGTTGTGATTGAGAATCGATGCTCAGTTCTATGACAGCCATAGGATCAGTTTTCACTTCTTCCGGTGATGCCACTATCTTCGTCGTCTCCACCTGCTGGCTCACCATCGACGGCATCTCAACTGGGAGCAAGCCTATCAGGATCTTCTTCGTCGTCTCCCCATGTTGCCTCTTGTCAGTGGAAGGTCCAACCTCTCCTCCCTCTCTGATTCTCTATACAGGTTGAGCTCCTACTTTTGCTTTGCCCTTGACATGCCCCACAGGCTATGGCCCACATACCCAATCCTTCTTCACTTCTTTCATAACTGTCTGGCCCTTACCACTTGTAAGGCCCACAAAGACTTCATCACTTTCCAATTGCCCCACGAGCTATGGCTTATAGCCTTGTCCATGCCCTATCTCGTGGCCTAGGTCCATGCCCACCTCAGCTTCTTCCTCAACGCACCGTATCAATAAATTAATTTGCTCCTGTAATGTCTCCAATTGTTCTTGCATTTTTTGCAAGGTATTGTGCACGCCACTCTTTGACAGGCTGACAAAGAACTTGCCACCACCTCCTTCCCTCTGCGTACATACTGTATCAGTGAGCTTAGGAGCCATATCTGACTTCTGGCCATTATTATGAGCTGCCCTATTGCCAATAACTCCACCCTTGTATTGTTCCCTGGACTACACCAGCGCCGTCAACTACAATAAAACCTCCCTATATGATCGATTCTGCACACTGGTCTTCACCTCCGACAACTACTGCTCCCTCAGTGCAGCTGCCATCCTCCTTTAACCTCTCCCTTCCACATCTTTCATAATGAAGATAAAGTTACATCTTCCACCCCGACTATATCCCACTAGCGCCATAAAATCTGCTGCAAGCATTTGAGCACCTCTGTGCTATGAAGCTTTTATCACCTTCCCTTGACATAGCAAACAATTCCTTCATCCCACTTTTTAGACATTCCTCCAAGATTCTGATAAACCCGTGCACCATTACTTTTCGAAGTCTTATCTCCTTTATTACCTTCCAACTCCTTTATATAACGAGCAAGGAGCCTCCCTCCTTCATCAAAACGAAAGTTTTGATTTGATAATTCACTTTTTTGGGCCTCCCATGATCACTCTAACTCACCTACATTCTCTCTGTTCAACCGTAAAACTCGTCGTTAAGCCCCACAAACCTCATTGGAATTATGGATGTACGGAGATAAAATTTTAGATTTACAGAAATCTAGAGATCTTTCACTACTTCAAATAAATTTTTTCTATAACTACACAAAGTGAAAAGGCAATGCAACTCAATGAAACGATGACATCATCCGTTAAATCATAGCTAGAATCTATATCATTTGTCTCCCACACCAACAAAGGAAAAAGAACCAACCCTCCATTGCATTTTTTTTAAAAAAAGAACCCTTCGCTAAGTCCGCTTGGTAAAAAGAAAAGAATGTTTATCACAAATCTATGTCAGGTAAACTCTATTTCTATAATTATTTGCATCCTAGTGTCGTAGGATGGGTCATTTTAGTGAACATAAATGATTAATGTTACGTTCTGATATTGAGATGATTTCAAATGATTTGTTAATAATAGTGAAAAAATAGTGAAGAGAATATCTTCAAAATGAATTTGGTGTAAAACACGCTCTAATCATAACATCTCACATGTGATTCTAGTCTTCTAGAGATGAATTCATGAGTACGGTTTAGTAAATCCTTTCTCTCCTTTCCCCCAACAGAAGGCTCTCTCCTTCTTCTTTTCTTCTTCTCCATTCTTCCTCTCTTCTCCTTTCTCTTCCCCACCTCAGCTCCGCCAACAGAAGCTCTCCCTCTCTTCTCTACTCCTTTCTCCCTCTTTTCAGAACCCTAATTTTTGATTTTTGAAATCCTAAATCATTAAGCCAAAATAGCTTGATGAAATAACAGTATAGGAGTGAATTAATACCCTTACCTAATATGTTTGGATCAAAACCCTTAGAAAAAACCAGAGTGGCGGGGTATTAAATTCTCTATGAACTTAGAATGAAAGATCAGATCTTGCAGTAATTTCTATGGGAAAAAAACCAAATAAGATCTAAAACCCTGCACTAAATTCCCAAAGGAAACTAGAAGCTAGAAGCTAGGTTCATGTTAAGGGAGGAGAAATGTTTTGATTTAATAAGATTATGAATTAAAGGGAGAGAAAGCGAAAATGAGATCTAACGAAATGGTTTGATCTGGCTAGTAGAGAGGGTGAGGGGAGAGATAGATCAGCTAGGGAGGGGGAAATGGGTCGCACAGGAATTTCTCATACACCCAAATGTAAGGAATTTTCAATAGGAGAGTTGTTGAGGAAAAGAAAATGACTGGTTCTTCTTATTTATTTATTATTTATTTTATATTTAATTTTTTTAAAATTTTATTTAAAAATTAAAAATACTGACTATTAATAAAATTATATATTTTTTTAATTTTCTTATTAATTAAAAATGTTAAAAAAATAATAAAAAAATTTAAAAATTTAAAAAAAATTATAAATAATAAATAAATAGTAAAAATAAATAGTAATAGGACGAGAGTGCCGGAAAAAAATAGTCACTTTGGCACTGCCACTGCTACGCGCAAGATTTTATTTTATTTTTTAATTTTTTTTATTTGATTTTATATGCGAACGTCTTTCTACTTCACCTGAGATCTTCGCAGGATCTCTCTCAGATCTCGACGGGTAAGTCAAGGGAAAAGCTGTGCGTTCAATTTCAGCGAGAGAAAGAGGAGAGAGTGGAGTTGCACGATCCATTTTGATATCTCTTCTCTCTCTCTCTCTCTCTCAGAACGCAGATCTAAAATTTTCTCCAACAAAAAAAACGGGGGGAAGCTGAGCTTCTAGAAAAACGTATCGTCATGGAGCTGCGCTCGTACCCTAGAATCACTATTCCCTCTCTCTTCTTACTCGTTCTCTTCACCGCCTTCGTCTTATGGGTTGCCCACCCCGTCTCTGCGCAGGTCTCTCCTCTCTCTCTCTCTCTCTCGACATATATTTATATGTATAGATGTATTTACGAGTTTGTGTTACTTAATTTTGTTGTCTTGTTCTAACATAGGAATCTGTGTTTGAAACCGAGAAGGAGAAATCTAGTGGATCCGAAGATCTGGGCCGCCGTAGCAAGGTACTCTCACATCTCCCTCTCTCTCCCTCCCTCCCTCCCTTCCTTCCTCTCTCTCTCTAATATACTGTTTGGCTGCTGAGAAAGTTGACTAGAAACAACATAATAAAATTTTACCATATGCACAATATCTGAATTCTGGACGTTATGTTCTTGTAAGTGAATATTTAAATTTTGGTTATTTTGACGGGGAGAACCGAGGCAAAGTAGTGTTTTTGTTATGAAGTGAGGCAAAAGAAATTAGATAATTTATGTAAAAAAAAAAATGAAAAGTCCACGTTAGAAGTTTGAAGGCTTCCAAACAGCATTTTTGTACTTATCAAAAAGAATTAATTTATGTACAGATTAATTTGAGTGACTTCAAGAATATTGGGGACAAGGTTGTCATGGATTCTGTTGGCGTCGGTCTCCGCTTGGACCCCGAAGGGCTTGGAATGTTCGATGCCTTTTTAACTAGTTTGTCAATGATTCTTGTCAGTGAGGTTGGTGCACTCAATTCCTTGTGTTGTTTGGCAAAGGTTTAGGCAAAACTTATCTATAACCTTTCTATTCTCTTTAATAAAATTTCCAGACAAACCTTTAGGGGTTGGCTCAAGTGGTAAAGGCCTTGGGCTTGGGGGTATGCTCCCCCAGGTCTAAGGCTCAAATCTCCTTGGGTGCAAACAATCTCTAGGGATCATCGGGATCATCGGACTGGGAGACTTTTCCCTTGAATTACTTGAGGTGCACTTGCGGGAAACTCGTTGCCGAGGGACTGTGCACCCCTGGGATTAGTTGGGACGCTGTTCTTGGACACCGGTGCCAATAAAAAAATAAAGAAAATTTCCAGACAGTAAAAGCATGAAAATGAGTCGCATTAACAAACAAGTGACTAAGCCTGATTTTTGGTGCTGGCTATATCATAGAGGCTGCTTTCTTTATGGGATTGCTGTTTATTGACGTGATGATTTTTTCCTCTTTAAATGACAATTTTGCTGACAGATTGGAGATGAGACATTTATAATAGCAGCTCTGATGGCAATGCGTCACCCCAAGTCAATTGTTTTATCTGGTGCGCTCAGTGCCTTGGTTGTAATGACAGTAAGTTGGCTAAGTTTCTCTGAGTGCAATACTTGAATAATTTCTTTTGCCCCTTGCTCTCTTTATGTTGTTCTGATGGTGTTATGAATTTCTTGGTTCTGTAACTGAATGGTTCCAGTAACTACAATGCTCTGCTAGCTCTTTTTTCTTATTGCTATCAAGATTGGAAATGTTGTACATGTCATTTAGGTACTATCCACTGGGCTTGGTAGGATTGTGCCGAATTTAATATCCAGAAAGCATACCAATAGCGCAGCTACAGGTATATGCATTGTTTTCTTCTTTTGTCTTTGTTTTCCTCCATTATGAAACCTCACATTTAAATGAGTCTCTATTTTTGCTTTTTTAATTTTTGCAGCCTGTTTAATTGATTCTGTCCTCCCTTGCACATTACTCATAGATAGTGAAGCATGTAGAAAATTGACCGTAGTCTAGCAGTGTTGACTTAAAATTACTTTTGATTACATGGAAATATCAAATCAATGTTCAATTATCTGGCAATAGCACTTGGATAATCATATGAAGAACTTAATCTGCATCCAAAATAAGTGTTTCCTGAGTACAAGCCACACACATGCCAGTTTTGATGAGATGAGGTTTGTTCCTGGTTACTATTGGCTATTGAACTCCAAAGGCTTAGGTCATATTTGGACCAAAGAGTTTTTGTAAGTTTTTTTCAAAATTTTCCTCTCAATCCAAACATCTTTACATGAAAACAATCTCAAACATCAAAACGTCTTACCTCGATTTTTGTAACAAACAAAAACCAAACCAACCCCACCACCTTTTCAATCCCCAATAAAACCTCTAAAAAATTTTCTTAATCCATATAGAGTTTTGATGGGTCTACCACTTTCATAAAACCCCATAAAACTTATTTTAAAAAATCTTCTCAAAAGTCTCAGTAATTTTTAAAACAATCTTACATCCAAAGATCCCCTTTGAAAATTTTTAGTGCTGGCTATACTACGTGAATTGAAGTTATTGATACTTTGTCTTGATGGATTACAGTATGTCCTTGCTAAGAGCTCAAATCACTGTATAATTACATAAAAAAGAGCTCAAATCACTGTATTAAACTGTTATGTTGTACTGTCTTTGCTGTATCTCTACCGAGTTGTGATTGAACCTTTGAATCTTTCGTTCCCTCTTCCAACTCTTGGATTTGTATTGAACTTTTAAATAATGGTTATTTTTCTATGAAGTTACTTGTGCTGTCCCATATTGTTTGTCCATCTAGAAAATATTTAATTTTTACCTTTAGGGGATGTCAACTATTGCTTTTAAGTGGACACCATTCTTTTCTTTCAAATAAAAGTTTTCTAGTTCCCAAATTACTCTCCTTAATTTAAACATGAATCAACAAATGAACCCCATATTTGACTTCTTAAATAAATTAAAGGGTAAGTTGATACAGGTCTTTAATTTGTGCCTGTTTTTTATATAAGAAATTGATAATTTCATTGATGAAAACAAAAGGCATAGCCGAATTACACAGGATGTATACAGCAGAAACTCGTAATGAGAAATAGAAAAAGATGCAATGAAATCATGAAAACTTGGTCCATTGAAGTCTAGCAATTGCATAATGTGTGAAATGCATAGCATTTTAGCACAATTAAAATGGAATAGAGGATAAACAATATGTGACAGGTGGTGGATAACATTTTTTTGCATATGAATGAGGTTATAAAAAAATGAATAGGTAAACAAACTTAAGATTTCTGTATTGTTTTAATATGCAGTTCTGTATGCATTTTTTGGGTTGCGTTTACTTTACATTGCCTGGAGATCAGATTCAAAAGCTTCTCAGAAGAAAGAGATGGAAGAAGTATGTAGTTCATGAACTCAAATCTACCTTTAGATTTGTGTATATTACCTTCCATTCGGGCATCTGATACCACTTTCATAATTTATGGGTGTCTGTATGAAAATGGTACTAATAAGTCTACCTGCATAGTAAATTCTTGCATATGTTTGTTTTTATGTCTATCATAATTGAATGAAGTAAATATTTCATAATTGAATGAAATATACGATTGGTGTGCTTGGGCTATGCCCGTCTTTATTAATAAAGTCCGGTTACTCAAAAAAAGAAAAAAAAAAAGAAAAAAAAAAAAGAGAAACTGTTCCGGATTTTGGTATGTGAAAATAACTTGGGAATGTGAACCCATGATGCCAATCTGCATTAGATATGTTAGTTGGGATAGATCTTAACCGTCTTGCAGAACTACCAGATTTGCTAGCTTTTCCTCGACAGACCCATGTGATATTTGGTTCCATCAGCACTTCACCATTGGATCCCATCCTGTTTACATCACTAGTACTTGTTTACATCACTAGTACTTAGAGTATATGCTGGATATAAATTAAACTCCACAATAGTCTGTCATGTATAGTGGCACTTTTTCCACTCATGCTATGCTTATATTTTATGCATTACGTAAAGTTACTGCAAAGTGAAGAGGGCTGTAGCAGTTTCCTCCATGCATTGATTTCCACATATGCACAAAGGACCATTGAGCCATCTAATGATATTGAATTTAGTTTTTCTTTTTGTCCATGTTTCTCTTGCAAAATGCCCAAATATACCTAGACTTTTAAGAGATGCAGGGTTTAGCTCTTATGATTCAGATCTTTCCACATGATCCAATTTTTTAACCAGCCCTGACATTTCCCACATGACGTGTCAGCTTGGGTAATGGTAGGTTTTCTCTCCCTCCAACAAGAGTTAGGTTGGGGTACAAATTAGGATTGGTGGAATACCAAATTGTGACTCCATTATTAAGATGAGGAATGCCAATGTCATGCCTCGTGCCTGGGGGTGACCCTTTCAACCATATTTAACAAGAACTACAATACAAATCCTCTATACATGTCATATCTATACCAGTCGTGACAAAAATCTCATATCTACACTAGTCATGACTAAAATCTCATTTCAATGTTCAATAGAGAATAATGTAGAGAATAACCCAGTTAGTTTTAAATCATAGAATATGCAAGTTTCTCAAAATCAATCTCTATTAGCTTCTGGGCAAAGTTTGGCATAGGATCACCGCTTACCTGAACTTGTTAATATCTTTGAATTGCCTCACAATAGAGTCAAGCGAAAGTCAATCAACACCTAAACATAATTAACACAATCTATGAGTTAACAGAATTAGCCATTGCTTTTAAGAATAAAACAAATCATAGCAAAAATCCTATAACACTCTCTAGTGGTCCATAATACATTAAATACATTTAAAGGCCAATTCGCCTATGACCTGGATTTATCAAGATCCATATATCCAATTCTATTTCTTCCGAGTACCTTCGCTTTACTCAAAGGTGACACGCTAGCCATTGTTAAAACCCAAATTTCCTCTCATTAGCCAAGACATGTATTAAACAAACATTAGATTTTCCTACCATGTCCCAATTTGGACAGTCACAATGACTCCAATAGAGTTTCCCTTAAAATCAACTTTTTACCCGGATCAACTCGGACTATACCCCAATTCCATCCGTAATACCCCAATTTGCCAAACAACGCACAATCCAACATCCACATCCCCATAATCATCAATTTGAGACGTTCGCTATACCTAATTGATACTATGCTATGGCATGCTTGGTTTCATGCTCATACTATACTCGGCTTAGGGTTTCTAACTATGTGACATACTTACCTTTATGGTTATGACATACTCGGGTCTATGGCTCATGACATGCTTGGTTTGGCTTCTATCATTCTCGGTTTAGGGCTTAGCCAAGCAATACATGCTCGGTTTAGGGTTCATGGGACTTTCTATCTAACATATCATATTAAGCTTAGGGTTTTAGTGCTTCTAGTGGAGTGGGAGCTCATCCAAGGGAAAATTGAGACCTTAAATGGATGGGGAAGCTGAGAGCTTTTGCTTTAAAAACCCCTAATTCCTCTTACTTATAAAAAAAAAAAAAAAAACCCTAATTCCTCTTGACTTATGGTCGGTTCTAGGGGTGCTCTAACATGCTCGGTTGGGACATACAATGAGTGTGATTGAGGGTCATGGTGCCGTGATGGTGGGGGTGGTTGTGGATGATGATAGGCCTGTGCATAAAGTGCTAGGACCCACTCCGTCGGAGATACCCGATATAGCCCACCCAATCAAAGACGGGTTCATCGGATCTAAATCTCCTATCGGGTTTAAACACCCAAATTTCGTCGAAATCGATGACCCAAAAAGGTAAGAGTACCTTTGGCCTCGTATTGAACAATATTTGATGCCGAATAACGCCAATAACTTCTAATTCCACTCTAGATGAAAAAAATCACTGTCACTGATCTCATGGTTTGGGTCGGAGAGTTTAGTTTTCTTCAGAACCAACACTGGCTTCTTCAACAAGACTTTTGATCCTGTCAATTCATGATACCCAATCGTAAAAGTATACATCTCTTGAGAAGAAGGGCAGCAGAGGATGCTGATTTGGAGGCAGTCTTGGAAGGAAGGTTGAGCTTCTACTGCCCCTTGCAACTCTTAAGATTGCCCATTTGGGGCAATTCCCTTCATCGCAGTTGCACTTCACTCGAACCCTAGCTAGTATAGCCACCCTCTTTGTTCTGTGTTGCCGTTCTCCATCGCCGGATCTGGACTAAGACGAGATCGTACCTCGAAATCCCATTTGGACAAAACGAAAGAAAAAGCCTTTCAATTGGCGGGTCTTTTCTACTGCTGCTCCTCTAGAACCTCTCGTCTCCTTCTTTCAATTTGAGTTGGTTTCTATGTTTTCATTCCTTTCGTGGGCATAAAGAATGTTCAAGGAGTGGCCTCATCCAGATGAGAAGCTGAGGTTGCAGTTAAGTCGGGAATTTTTTTTATGTAATCTGATGTCATTTAGGCCCAACACGAAAGACCTGATAACTGTGTGCTACGAGTAGAGAATGACAAGATCCGTTGTGAGAACATAGCAATTCGAGAGGCTTGAAGAAGAAAGAGGGGGGGGGGGTAATTTTTATTCGGGTCGGGTCGGGTTATTTTTCCTTGTCCATAGCTATGGGCCAAGTTAGGTCTGGCCAAACAAGTGTTTGGGGGCCAATGTGCAGGCCTGGATGATGATGTACTCGGGGTATAGGGTGGTTTAATCCCGTGACATGTGTGTGTGTGCTCAGGTATATGGTGCTCAATCCGTGACCTAAGTGTGTGTAAGTGCTTAGGTAGGGATGGCTAACCTGTGACATGCATGTGTGTGTGTGATGGTGTGAGAAAATACAAGAGAAACTTACCTATGGAGTAGGATGGTGCATGGCGTGGGAATGCGTGGTGGTGGTGGCCAAATATGTTGCTTGTGAAGTGGGTAGGGTGTGGCTTGAATTGTGGAGAGATAGAGATAGCAAGGGGTGTGCGTCATCAATGAGAGGAATGAAGTGTGTGTGTACTGAGTTTAGGGTATATATATAGAGTTTGTACATGATCTCGAGAAATAAGGTGCCACCACTTGGGGTGTTTCTACCTACGATGAGCGCAGTTCTGACAGTTTGAATCTTAGACCTAGAGAGTGCATACCCCAAAGACTAAATCATATTATGTAAATACTTAAATCTTTTTCACAATGCTTTTGGGAATAGCAGAATTTCCTTCCCAATAGAAAGTCACTTTAATTAGCTTCACAATACAACCATTTAATTCTTTTTTTCATTGGCTTTCCAATAGTCTTTTGAGCTGCCAGGAAAAACTTTCACAACTTCCTAGGGAAAAAAAAAGCACCCCCTTTTCTTTGTGTTGGTTGATAGCAATTGTCTTTCTTGTAACTTCTTTGGGCAGTTTTTGGGGGGCACAAAATCACACTTTCTTTCTTGTAAGTACTTGGGCTCGATGGTAATCTGTATCTTTGTAAGGCTTTCTATATATAACCACAGATGGCCAGATCTGTCTGAGTGGTTTCCCAAACTTGAGATCTATGTCAACCCCTTTCTCCCACAGCTTTCACCATTTGAGATCTATGGTGCAATGGTTCTGTAGATTCAATTGTTGTACGCTGCTAAGTAAATGGATGTATGGGTGTGGATGGCCGAAGATATGGGGTGTTTGTCATAGTGGGCTTGTGTTGGTTGAAGGGATGTCGATGCCTTTAGAGTTGTAAATGGTTGTTGTTTTATTGAGTATCTGGGGCTTGTAGTGGTGTTATTTCTTGCTTCCAAATAAGAGGATCTGGATTGGGTTGGCTCCAAAAGTGAGTGGAGTCGGAGGAATCAAAAGTGGTTTTTGTTCCCAAACTTACATGGAGTCTGAAGATGGAAAGATTTTTTCTGAGCTGATTGGGTTGAAACACACCTGTAGATTTTTTTTTTTTTTTTTTGTTTTAAGTTCTGTTATTTTTTCAACTCTCCCATATACATTCTAATTTATTGGCAGTGATTGAAGGATGTTGCTTTAAATAGCATGTACTGTCCTGCAATTGCAACTTCTTTAGTTCTTATGTTTTGTGAATTGCTACTGTCTTTGCTCTGAAATTTGGTTTTTCCTTGTATCTAGGTAGAAGAGAAACTTGAGACTGGACAAGGAAAAACAACATTCCGTCGTGCCTTCTCCAGATTCTGTACACCGATATTTTTGGAGGTATGCCATGTACACATGATTCTTATTTCTTTTTAACATTCAAAATGCTAGAAGTGATGATTCTTTTCCTTTTTTGTTTATTAAGTCTTCATTTGCAGCACATGACCCTAAGGGGTTGGCCCAAGTGGTGAAGGCCTTGGTCTTGGGGTATCACTCCCTTCAAGGTCCTAGGTTCAACACCTTGTGGGTGCAAACAATCCTTTGGGGCCACACCCCCTGGTTAAAAACCAGCAATTTAACCAGTTCCGTGTAAGGAAACTTCTGAGTATGCGGTGCACGGGACTGAAGTTTACTCTGTAAGGGTGGGTCCGAAGGGCCCTGCCTTGGAGAGGTGCCACGACATAAAAAAAAATAATAATAAAGAAAAAGAAAAAAAAGTCTTCATTTGCAGCACATATAAATTATGTGTGATCCAAAAGGGGTAAATAAGCAAGACATGCTCCATGGTTCTATGATCTGTGTGTTATCGTGGAGTATATCCAATACTGACTCCTTTATGAGATGAGTTATTTGTTTTGAGGCTTATTTTAACAATCATATCTGAAGAAAAGCAAATTCCGTTTTAATCTTTGCAGTCATTTGTATTAACATTTCTAGCAGAGTGGGGAGACCGTAGCCAGATAGCGACAATTGCTGTAAGCATATTCCTGGTTTCTATTCTCCACGTAGTTTGTTGTGGCTCATTTTACTTTGCTTCAGGGTGTCTGTACTTCATGAATGAATTGAATTTCTTCATCTTTATTCCATATATGGTTATTGCCTATATTTTGCTTCTTTCACTTGTGCGGAACTATTTGGAGTTCATATATTTGATGCTTCACTTTGCATAGCCTCTGTTGTTATTCTCTTTGAATTTGGTTTCAAGATGTTATCTGGATTGTTGGTGTTAGATAATGGAGTAAGGTATTGTTGAGGACAATTATAATGTAGGAAAGCTGTATATTAAAGTTGATGTTTTTTCTTCAAAAGAATATGTGGACCTTGTTAAAATATTTATGTGATCCCACTGTTTCTCTTATTGATACTGCCCGACCTGAAAAGGGTATAAAGAGGAAACAAAGCTTTCTTTAAATTGGTCGTTGTTTGCTTGTGTATAAAACACGTGTGCTTCCACACATGATTGATTATCTCTAAATTTTACTGGTTTCATTAAAAGTAATTCAGTGCATCTTGGACATTTTATGCGTCAACCATACACTGATCTGTCAATCGCTCACTGAAGGATGTACAACCTTGTTTTACTCCACATCTTGGCTGTAGGTAGACTCATAAAGAAAACTCTTAAGAGCTTCTAAAATTGATAAAAACCTGAATAAAAAATAATCTGGCCATGCAAAATAAGTCAAGTACAAAATAATAATTACAAATCAAACTCAAAGCTAAAATCAAATTTTTAAAAAATTAAACCATTCTCCAATCATTTTTGCTTGACCGAGATGTCTGTGACACCCCACGCTCTAAGGCTTGTTGAGCTGCTAGAGGAAAGTGGGTGCAGTTACGTTAAAACATTCATTTTCTGCACCAGGCATAAAAGATCCCATAATTAAAATCCTCACTAAAAACTTGATTAAAAGAAATCTCTCAAAATAAACATCTTGTTTCATAGCACGTATTTAAATATAATAGTCTAACTTGTGTTAAGCATTGCAAAAGCATAAATCATATACTAGTAAAGATAAGAATCCAAATTTTCTTTCTTATGTTTCAAGCCTCATTGCCAATGTCTACCTCTTGGACAACATCCTCGCCTGCAGCATCCCTTAACTCTTCCTCACCTGGAGTGGGAAGACATTTAAAAAAACCTAAAATAAGTCGAATACTTGGTAAGAACCACATCATGCAGTAAATATAGTATAAACATAGGGTTTTCTTTTAAAACATTGTTCTTTTGAAAACATGCATAATCATACATAAAACATCAACTGTAAAGCATTGAGAAACATTCATTTTCTTCATCTTCAAGCATAAACATTCATCTTCCTTAACTAACATCATTAACCTTCAATCTTTCGTTACCTTAACCTCATCAATGGCCCTTTACACACTATTAACACTTGTGTTAAAGTTGGCAACCCTTGCGATCAATGGTTCTTCTCGGAGCGATCGGCTTAGGAACCAAAACCTTAGGAATGGGTCATCTCTAGGTGCACTGCCAATGATGCATTCTGATGTTGCTATCTGTCCCAACCTCATGGTACCTTCCTTAACCTCATGCTTTCATACTTTCTTTCGCTTTTCTTTACGGCCTTTGCCTTACTTTTCATAAACATTCTTGCAACATAGTCCTCAGTCATACAATCAGTCATGCAACAGTAACATTCTATCATGCATTAGGTTCATAAAATAGGGCTCTCAAAGAAAGGGCTTATATATACATATATACTTTTGAAAACATGCACTATATATATATATATTTATATGTATATACTTTTGAAAAAGAGACTTTCATAGTAAAGCGATGTGTTGACGAACATGATCATAGTCACCTTCCTCGATCCTTAAGCAATTTAAGGTACTTGTTCATTTCTTCAAACCTTTCATTTAAACATATAATGATTTAAGCAATCATGTAAACTTTCTAATCATTAGGCATTAGGAGTGTTGTACTTCATGCATGGGTCTCTCGGTTGTCTTTATTCCTTGCCTATCACTTGACCTACTTGGTACCATTGTATGCGTGGTTTCATGCTCATACTATGCCCGGTTTCATGCTTCTAACTATAGTGACATACTTGGATTCTTTTTTTTTTTGATAAGTTGTGACATACTTAGATTCTAGGGCACATAATATGTTTGGTTCTAAGGCTCATCATGCTCGGGTTATAGACTTGTATCATTTTTGGTTTGGCTCCTATCACATTCGGTTTAGGGTTTCATTCATGCTAAGTTTTAGGGCTTCTATCATACTTGGTTCTAGGGCTTAGACCATGCTTGGTTCTGGGGTTTCATACTATGCTTGGGGTTTAGGGCTTGGCCAAAACATGCCTACTTGGTTTAGGGTTTAGACTATGCTCAGTTCCTAGGGTTTGCATCATACATGGTTTGGTGCTTTGCCAAGACATGCTTGCTCGGTCTAGGGTTTGTGATTTGTGACTCTTCCTCTCTTCCCTACTTACGCTTAACATATCATAACCTGCTTAGGGTTTTAGTGCATAATAAAGTGGAAGTTTACCTAAGGCAACCGAAATCTGTGCATGGAGAGGCAAGAGGTTTGGGGTTTCAAAACCCTACTTCCGTCGATCAGGAAGATGAGATGATGGTGGTGATTATGGATGAAGATGTGCTCGGCTAGGGGTGGTTCAATGTGTGTGTGTGTGTGTGTGTGTGTGCTCGGGTTCATGGTGATCAAACTGTGAGCAAAGTTTGGGTGAACTCTGTCTTGTCTCTTGTTCGATTGATCCTTGAGAAAGTTCTCTGGCTTGTCTCTTGCTTGACTGAATGTCTAGTAACCGTCCAGCAAACTCTCACCCAATGCCTTTTTTACTTGTCTTGTCTCGCTTGAGTGAACTCTGTCTTGTCTCTTGTTTGATTGATCTATGAGAAAGTTCAAGCTAACACTGGCTATTGACCAAACGTCTAGTAGCTGTCTGGCAAACTCTCACCCCATACCTTTTCTTACTTGCCTTGTGCGATATTTCCTCTTTCAAAGTCCTAGCCTCTTCTGAGCCTCCATGCTTCTTAGAGTTCACTATATGAGGCTACTTTGTTGTAACTTGTCCATTTTAGGTAATGTTCAAGACATTTAGCAGTTATTAGAGTTTTATTTACGTCAAATGTCATCTTAAGTAAATTATCAAAAAATGTCATATTAAGTAAATTGAAAGAGAAATGGATTGCCTCATTAGTTTGATAATAGAACGCTAGCTGTTCAACATTGAAAGACTACCACTGATATATGCTATTGGAAAATTCTTTGTTTTTGGTGTTCTCGATTTTCAAAGTCGATGATGATCCTGTGGAGCAATTATTCTTCTTGACTTGATAGTCAAATATTCATTGATGGATGCATAAATATACTGTCATTTGGACTCTTTGCTGCCTTGACTGAGTTGTAGATGATACCTGGGTTCCTTGATTGGTAGGTAGTGGTTTGACTCCCAAGTGCCACGAGCAGTACTGTGTAGAAGATCTCTTTCTGTTCTTTAGACCTTATGATAGCGTGAAGCTATGTAACTGTATTGATGAAGTATTATTTTGCTTAATTTCACAAGCCATGTAGCTTGTCTATAATAGATATTCCCTTTGATTGTACTTGTGCCGTGGCGCTATGTTCTTGGAGTTAAAACAGTAAAAATGACCTCCATTTAAGTGCGCATCATCTTGATCGGAATTGATTATATATGCTTGGTTACGCAATTTTATAATGCTAGGATCTGGCCGTATGTATTCAGGTTTTCTTTCTTAGTGTTTCTAGATCGATTTTAACAATGAACTGCCATGATTTATATCCCATGTATAATGTTGATCTGACAATAACTTCTGATTCTGCAGCTGGCAACACACAAAAACGCAGTTGGAGTGGCTGTGGGTGCCACAATAGGGCATACCATCTGTACCTCAGTGGCAGTGGTCGGAGGAAGCATGCTAGCTTCCAAGATCTCGCAACGCACTGTTGCTACCATTGGCGGGTTACTCTTCCTCGGCTTTTCATTATCTTCCTATTTCTATCCTCCCCTATAACTCTGATACCGTAGGTTAACCTGATTCTTTTACAGCCTCATTTATGTTCACTTAAACTTTCTCCTTTTTTGAATGTGTGGTAATTCATAGAAAAAGTTTGTTTAATATGGACTCGTACCAAAATTTTCCAGAATACTTGTTTTTTGTATAATAAGATTTACTGGTATATACTATATAGTGTTTTAGTTTCCCATGCTCAGCTTCTTGTTTCTAAGCTTAATAGAAAAATGAACTATTTCTAGATAGCATATGATATCAATCACATGCAATGAGACAATCATAGAAGTTGATATATTTTCACACACTCGAATTGAGTTCTTATATACTCTCTCTCTCTCCCTCTAATTTTATTAACGGGACTCGCATTTAGTATTCCAATGTTTTTGGAGTAACATTTTTTCTAGCCTTGTCACGTTGTCCTTTTTTTGTCAAACTCATGCTTACAGGATCACTAGTATGGAGGGCATGTGCAATGGCATATGATTTATTCCCCATTTTTAATAGTTGGTAGAGATTATATTTCTTCATATGAACTATTAGGTGTTTATTCATCTATTAAAGTTCATGTTGTCTAGAAATTCTATATGTTAGGCCCGAGCCATTTGATCATATGCTTTTCCTGCTTCTTAAACATGATTTCAAGGCCCGAGCCTTGTTTTCGCTTCTGATTCATGATAGAAAAAGCTTGCATTATTATATTTGAACGTATAAAAGTCAAA
Source organism: Juglans microcarpa x Juglans regia (assembly GCF_004785595.1). Classification (NCBI taxonomy): domain Eukaryota; kingdom Viridiplantae; phylum Streptophyta; class Magnoliopsida; order Fagales; family Juglandaceae; genus Juglans; species Juglans microcarpa x Juglans regia. The sequence continues at coordinate 20,265,796 of NC_054594.1, read as the reverse complement.
ATGAAAAACCCATTTGCCATATATGTGATCGGTCATATATATGATGACCTAGTTGTATAAAAGCATGCAATGATTGTCCCTAATTATCTTATCACCATTTGCATGGAAAACGACATCTAATTCAGCTTAGCAAACCCAATATATTAGTTATAAATGTTGGTACAAGAGAAAGACGTTCAAAAAGTAAGAGCAAGATAATTAAGTGTATCGCATTCAACAAAGAAAATTTTGTGCTTATTTTCCAAAACAAGGACACTTTATTACCCAGAACCAGCGAATGAAGCTGTGAAGATGTTTGATGTTCGTTTCTATTTTATTTTTTTGGAGCTTTATGACGATGATGGAGCAAAAACATTTTTTACTTCGTAGGTTCTCCTAAGGTTAATTAATATCAGATGCCCAGAAATTGTGTTTGGGTAGTGGAGTGATTTGAGATCATTTCACTATTATTTAATATTTTATCATTATTTTTTACTATAGGTGAAAGTTGATCGGTTCGGATTAGAGAAACCGATTGGACCGATTCGGGACCAAGACTCGTGGATCTCGATCCTTGAAATGGAGGACTGAAACTTTTTGGTCCAGTCACGATCCAGGGGTTTCCCACCACCCTGGACCGGACTAATTGAATTTAAAACATATATATTTTATATATATTATTTATATAATAATTGTATAAATAATTATGTAATTTTCATCTAATATATAATCATTAAAAATATAAAATTTTAAATATGTTATCAACAAATTAATATTTTATTAATTAACTAATGTATAATATCAATTATTTAATTATATTGTAATTATTAAAGTTAAGAATGTAATTTTCATCTAATTTATTATCATTGACCATATAAAATAATTTTTTATTGAGTTAGTTATATAATCTATATTAATAATTCACTTCATTTTAATTTAGTATTTTAAAGAATTTTTTTTATTAATTTATTTAAATAAAATAAGAAAAAAAATAAGTAGATTGGACAAACCAGACCGATAGCTACCGGTCTAGGCAAGACCGATTTACACCCCTAATTTTTACTTATTTTTCTACTACTTTTTTCTACTATTCACTAATATTTAATATTTTATTATAAATTTTTTACTACTTTCACAGATCATAGGATATTACTTCACTACCCAAATGTAGCGTATGTGTGTATGTTGGAGCGTTAATTTGGTGTTATTTTATGGTCAGTTTTTTCGCTAATGAGTGCACTTATGCTTCAAGCTACGTATATGGAAGCTTTCTAGTTGAAAAGGCATTCTACAACGTTTTCAATGGCATTCACCTTAAGACCTATATCATGATCTACAACCATGATTCAAACATCATCATCCGAGTCGATCATTGTTAAGAAGACTTGAAAAGGATGTAGACCACCTTTCAAAAACAAAAACAAACAAAAAAAAAAACGGATGTAGACCATATTTTTTTTACAAGCCAGGTATTACGTTTTTTTGACAAGTGCGAGCCAAGTATTACTATATGTAGTAGCTTGTGGTTGGTTTCCCTCTCTAGGGATTTGAGAAAAAAGTTATTTCTTTCCTAAAGTCATCCGTGCGACCATTGTTAGCTTGCTGGAAGAAGAGAGATGGCTACGCCTCGGGCAGGACTAGTCCTTCCTCAGAGAACTCGTATCAACATCTATGGCTCTGGTGAATGAAAATGTAGTTGAGACCAATACAACGAGGCATCTAAGAAATCCTGGTAGGTGAAAATCCATAGCAATACTATTAATAAGATTAGGAGTGTAACCATTTCGTTTCGATTCGGTTTTGAGCATATTTTAGAATTGAATTGATATACACCGATTTTGAAAGTTTAAAGATTGATATATCGTTTTCGAACATCTATCATCCAAAAAACAATAATTATTTTATTGCGTCATAGTATCCTAAAGATTTATCTGAGACTAATGGTGTAAATCATTTCTCATTCTCACACTCTTAGTACTTCTAATAAAGAAAATTGCATTTTTGACACCAAAATGGGTAAGAAACTAACTATACTAATAGATTAAAACATATGCGACTGCTCGATTCGTGATATATTTCTTGGATTTTTACAACATTCCTAAAGTTTAAAGAAATTCATCCGCTAATTTCTAGTGGGTTGTTACAACTATCCTATTATTGGAAAAGTTGCCTAGAGTCATGTACAAACGTGATTTGATACCAAACCGTGGCGCTTTGTTCCTCATGAAGGTTTAGTCGAGGATCCGTGGTTGGCCAACACCCAAGAGGGGACCTTATTAGACGTGTAATTTTTCAGAGAGAAGTACACCTGAAAGATATTTATTAATATAGTTACAATGGAAATTTAAGTCGATGGTTAGTACCATAAACTTTAAGAAAAGACTTCAAGGCTTGTAATTTTTCAAAGGAAAGTACAATTGAAAGAAATTCAAGAAAAGATGTTGTGATTGCACCACTAAACTGTTTAGTACAATAATAATAATTTTCCCAACAAAAGAGCATCTCACCTTTCATTAAATCCCAACGATATTATTTCACCCAAAATATCATAATGTTCATGGCCTTAAAGCAGCTTATTGAATAAAAATGGTTGTCAGACAGAACAATGTTATTTCAATCAAAGATAGATACAATGTTACTCTAGTGGGGATAGGTCTCTATACTCAATACTCGAGCAGGTTCAACTCTTCTTCCTCGAGTGTCACACCAATATCTGAATCTGCATCAAAGTCTGTGGTCCTAAAAATGAAATCATAGGTAGTTAGGTGGCTATGACAAGACTACTAATGAGAGATAATGCTGTCGAAGATGCTATTCACCCCTTGAGTTACAAGTTCAAATAAAACCTAAATTTTTCTACTTTTTCTCTTTTTTGGGATAAAATAATGGGTGAAGTGGAAAAGCTCCATGAACTTTTTCACATATTGCTCACTAGTAATCTAGGTAGCTCCCTCCCTATTGGTTTACCCCCACTACTCTTCCAATGGTATTGTTCTATTTCTCATCTTGCAACATCTTTCTACAATAGGATACATCCATTAAATGTGATGAGCAATTGTGTATGCCAAAGTAGTGCAACATAGGTTTAATATTTTTCGAGTTTTGGGGGAAAAAAGGATTCATTTGGAGTAACTCAAGCTAGGATTATGGTGTTAGTGGTTATTCTACCTAGGTTAGGGGCTAATGGTCCTAATATTAATGGTTACTTAATAAAACTTTCGCTTGCTAGGTCCCTAAAGTTGATTTTTTTCTCATACCAGTAATACCCTCCCCCCCCTCCCCCCCCTCCCCCCCAAAATTGAAATAATAATTGGAGCTGTAGAATATCTTTGCACAATCCATGTGACATTGCCATGTTAATGTGCATAGGTCTGTAGCTTTACAAAAATGTAAACTTGCATTTTAGGAGGCATACAACCGTTAGGGCTTTCTAAAACATAACTTTATAGGCATAAAATCTAAAACTTTACGAAAGATATAGGGGACATTGCATTCACCTAAAAACAATTTCAGAAACTCTATCTAGGGCATATATTTATTGTTCAACCCCAAAAATTTCTATTACATAAATGCCTCTAAATGCTGAGGTCTCTCATAGCTCACATCAAGATGTTGTAGAAATTCCAATTAACTTATTTTTTGTCATATGAATTATACATAGCTACTACTAATGGACTAGTTTTTCCCTTTTCCTTGGGAGTCTGTGTCTTTGTATTCTATTTATCCAAAATTATTTACTTTGTAGGGCTTTGTATTTGTCTCGTCAAACTGAACAAGGTCTTCATAGTGCCTTGCCTTATCGATGTCAGCCCGAACAAGGTCTTAAAAGTGCTTAAAAACTCTCACAAACAACCTGGGCAATAAATTGAGTGCAAGTCATAACTCAACACTCTATAGCTTTATTCCTAAGCTTAGCTTTCTATTGATAAGATTTCCTTATGTGTTATGTGTTCCACATATGAGGCAAGGCTTGTACTTCTAATAGCATTAACATTGGATGATGGATAATATCTAGTAAGCAAACTTGTAACTAAGAATCATAAAAAAAAACTCCCACATTGGATTATTTAAACTAAACTAAATGTGATTTATATATATATATATATATATATATATAAATACACTTTGAAGCTATTGTGTGATGGTGGCTTTCAAGGTGGCAATTTGGTCTCCCATTAACTACTATTTGTGCTGACAATGGCATTCATAGTACACTAGGAAAATGGGGGGAAACTTCCTAAAGAAACTTTAGTTTGGTGGCACTTTTTGATAGGCCTTAACTGATTGGACCTCACTTTGGGGTATAAAGAGGGTTAGGTTTGGGGTTTCAGTTTTTAGCGAGCTCAAATTCAATTTTTCTTGGCCCAATGAAATTACAAAGATATAAGAGAATAAAAGAGGTTGTAATTACATGAATTTGAGTAATTAATAGTATGTGAAAGTTATTTAATCAAATGAGTAATCACTTAAGCTAAAACAAAAAAACTAGGGCTTAGGATAACCGTTTAGGATTTGGGGAAACATTTTAGGGTTTGGAGCTTCCACCATGGTTTTGGGGTTTCAACTGGATCTCAATGGTATAGTATTGCACTAGATTTGAAACTCTTTTTGGTTTGCCACAAAGTGTTTGGTTGGATGTAATAGTGTTTGGCTTTGGTGGCATGATTATAATGGTTGATTTTTCCTTCTATTTATTTACATCTCATTCTCATGGTTCCTATTATTTCTAAGTGTCAAGTGTCCTACATTATGTACCAAGTGTGACTAAGATATTTTCAAGTGTCTATTAAAATTCCTCAAGATTGATTTTAGACAATTCACACAATGATTTAACCTTCAATTGAACTATGTGCCACATGGCACTATTTTAAGTGTTACTATTCACTTTGAAAAAGGCAAAAATAAACATTGCACCATAAAATCCTAAATAATCATACGAACCTAATGGTGCAATTTGTTTCACAAAATTCAACTCTTAAGTGTCTCAATTAAATCAAAAGGCATTTTTGAACACGTTTCATCTGAAAAATGAAAAATGTATTATTACACCGTAAATTCCTAAATATTCATCTAAGACCAATGGAGTACACTGTTTCTTAATCTCATATTCCTAAGTACCTCAAATAGATAAAATGACACGTGTCCCCATGGTTGGCTAGAAAACTGACTATACTGACAAGATAAAACCTAAGCGGTTGCTCGATTCATGAAATATTTTCGAGATTTCACGACTCTCCTAAGGTTTAAAGAAATTCATCCAGTGAATTTTTGGTGAGCTATTACATTACCCATTTCCGAGTGGAAATGAGAAGATATCGCTATGGATTTCGTGATTGGATTGCCCCGAACCCCTACTGGTAAATGTGGGATATGGGTAGTAGTTGATTGATTGACCAAGAGCGCTCACTTCTTATCGGTCACTACTACAGATAAGATGAGTAAGCTCACCCAGTTGTACATAAGAGAAGTGGTGAGGTTACATGGAGTCCCCAAGACTATAGTATCATATTGGGACCCTAGATTTACGCCTCACTTTTAAAGGAGTTTGCAAGGGGCAATGGGAATGAGACTGAAGTTTAGCAGTGCCTATTACCCTCAGAAAAATGGACATTCAGGAAAGACTATCCAAACCTTGAAGGACATGCTAAGGGCATGTATTGAATTTGCATATAATAATAGTTACCAGGGGAGTATCCAGATGGTCCCTTGTGAGGCGCATATGGACGGAATTATAGATTGCCTATCTATTGGGATGAAGTAGGAGAGATCCAGTTATTTGGACCATAGATTCTCCAGGAAATGACGGAGCAAGTCAAACTCATATGGGCAAGGATGGCTACTACCCAAAGTAGACAAAAGAGTTACACCGACAATAGGAGGAGAGAATTAACCTTTGAGGAAGGTGATTGGGTGTACCTTAAGGTGTCCCCAATGAAAGGTGTTAAGAGATTTGGGCTAAAATGAAAGTTGAGCCCCAAGATATATTGAACTTTACCGAGTAATGGAAAGGGTCGGCCTAGTGGCATTTCGAGTTTGGTTGCTTGTGGAATATGACAGTATTCAAAACGTTCTCCACATTTCCTCGCTTAGGAGAAGAGTTTTGATAACCAATGGGCTCGGGTAATTGAACTAGATCTAGTTTAGTTACAACCAAATTTTACATACGAAGAAAGGCCGATACGTATCATAGATAGGAAAGAGTGGGGATTGACATCTAAGGTCATACCCTTGGTAAAGGTGCAGTGGAGGAATGCGGGAAACGATGAGTTTACATGGGAAAGAGAAGTTATATGGGAGTTCCCATATTTATTCGAGCCTAATTAAGAGTTGTAACGTATAAAGTACGAGAAAGATAGACAATATGCAGGGAAGGACGAGACTATAAATAGGTCATCATTCCCCTTAATCCTCAATCAGAATCCGCAACCCTTGGAAGACGAAATGGTGTGGGAGAAACAAACAGCCAAAAAGGCATTCATGCTTCTTGAAATCATACTACGATTCTTAGAAGAGTGACTTGAGAAAGAGAGAAGAAAGGCCAAACAACGACGGATGGAGGAGGAACTTCAAGGAGGCGAGGAGAGTGCTCAGAGGGCAAGTGATCTAGTATCCGAAATGTTGGATCACGTCGGCACGAGTTCAACACAAAGAGAAGGGAAAAGGACGATGTCAGAACGTGACGATCAAGATGAGGGCAAGGGTGAGGATTCACCAATGTCCTGTGAAGCCAAACTTGGCCTAAGCACTAGGATACAAGAGACCATGACTGATGGACACGGTCGAAGAAGAAGATGGAGGAGACATAAGGATTCATCCTATGTCTCGACCTCCGATGAAGAAGATCAGTTTGCTAATGCAATTGAAGGAAAGCCCCATTTGCAGTCAAAGACGACTGGAGGCATTGACAGGTTCCCTGTCTAAACTCGCCTCCCTTGAAAGGACCAAACAAGGGAAAGCCCTCACTGAATTTTGAGGATGTAATTCCTTATAAGGAGTGGACGGTGTGAGGGTCCCACCTAACGCGAAAGAGGACATACCATTTTTGGAGTTGAAGGAAAGCAAAAATGAGAAATACTCCAGTGGTCTACGGAATCAGTAGTGAGAGATGTAGAGTGCAACTAGTTCAAGATATGAGTGAGCAAGCACCTTGTAAAAGGCCCGACTGACATGTCCCAGAGCGAGGTGTGAGTGCCTTAACCATGGTAGGCAAGCTAGAAAAGTCACCTACTGTGAAGATAAGAACGAGAAACTGAAGAGGCTGATGAGCTCGAGCGAGATACGAGTTACCTACCCAAGGTGAGATAGGACTACTCTCCCATGATGAGCAACATTCAAGGACTGACCCAAAATAGACATGAGAACTTTCCGAGGAAACATTGAAAGCTTGAAAAAGTGATAGTGTCGTACATAGAAACCCACACTCTATCTGAAAGGTCACATTCAGAGTGGCTCTGCAATGAAAGGTGAAGGCACGACAAGTTGTGTCATCTGGACTCATAAGTATAACCTGACGCAACTTAGAGAACTCTTGTTTATGGAATGACTGAGGAGTTGGCATGCTGTAGAGGTGTGCAGACCATGCCCTGGCAGACTATCTTTGTCATCCTGCAGTGTGACAGATAAGGACGAAAAGACTCATATCCAAGAATTCCTGGAGTCAAAGATATGTCAAAAAGGACTTATGACAATCCCACTCTATTTAAAGGACCTAGATGTGGGACAAGATCTCACTTTTGAGATCCTATTCACTAAAGAGCTTGTGAAGACATTTGCTTTGAAAAGTAAGGAGCAGAGAGACAACGAGAGAACTTCCAACATATAAAGGTAGGTTAGCTTTTAAGATAGTACTGGGGTAATGTGAGGTGAATGTTGTGTGTAAAAGGTATTGCATTATTTATGTAACTTCTCTTCCCATTTTACAAGAATGAATAAATATTTCAATAATTATGTTTGTATTCTATATTTACTCGCTAATTTCAATGTTTTGAAAGTTTTCGATACTTTAACTATTTTCAATACCTGACGCTGAGACCTTGTGTGGGAACCCTTGATATCGGTGTGTATGTGTGTGAAAGAGAGTAGTCAGTAATGCGAGTCTCTGTTCATGGTATGAGACAGAGAATTTCCCGTGACCATCCTGCGAAATGTTGCCATGTATATCACATGAGAAGGAGAATGCCTCCTAGGAATTGGGGTAGAACTGTGTCACATTTGGTCACACCTGATAGTTGGGACGGCGGATCCCCTGACATATCACGTGCTGGTGTCCTCAAGTTGGTTGGCTGGGTAGAGCAGCATCCTCGATGCAACAAGTATTTGTGTGTGCCCTATGTGGCAAGTGCGAGTCTATGTGGCGAAAGTGTGCCCGTGTGGCAAATATCTATGTGATGAGCACCTATGTGGTGGAAGAATGTTACTTGGCTGAATTAGGTTGGATACTTCTTTTTTCAGGTTTACTCTATATTGTGAATGAGTTACTCATCGCCATAATATTACTAATGTGTTTTTATCTATTTTGCATAAAGAGAGAGAAACATTCCAAGAGCCATGCCTACATATATGTGTGTGTGTGTGTGTGTGTGTTTTAACTAAGAGAGTGATTACTTGCCAAGTTTAAAGGATGCATGTAGCTGTAAGAGTGATAGTGATTCCTCTCTACACATATACATGTCCATTCAGTATTTACATGAAAAGTCTTCATAGCATTTTTTATAGTATTATCACTCATTAGCAGTCTTGTCATAGTTGCCTAATTTACCTATGATTTTGTTATCGAGACCATAAATTCAGATGCAGATACAGACCCTGGCATGACATTGGAGGAGGAAGAGTCAATCCCACTCGAGTCTTGATACAAAGACTAGGACCCATCTTAGCACTAGTATCTGCCGTAGCTACCTTGTGCCTTCTGTAAGATGTATAACATTAAGTCGGTGCTTATTGTAATCAGTTTGCCACCTTATGGAGACTAATCTTAGGTATTTTGGATGATGTAATATTTTGTGGTTAATGAAGGGAGATAAGACATTTTGTCACAAGTATAGTATTTAGTACTCGATTATCAACATTATCACCGCAATGTGTTCTATTTCAATTCTGCCGTGATTTCATAAGTTAACTATCCAACACGTACTTTCCTCTGGATCATCACACACAAAATCTTCATTTGGAGTGTTGTCCGATCGGCCAGCATCCTTACCATCACAGAACCTAACCTAATCTTTCATGGGGAATGGGTGCCACATGTCATTTTGTGAAATATTTTGTGGCAAAAAAATTTGTTTTGTTGAAAAACTTTAGCAGCTATTCTAATGTGCTAAATGGCTAAATACCCTCGATAACGGTAAAGCCTACCTTACCTGATCCTTCCCATCCAGGCATTGGGCATAGATGACTTCTCATCAACGAACTTCAGATTTTCCGCAGAGACGAAGAAGTAGATTGCGGCCGAGCAGAGAAAAGAGAAAAACGGTGCTCATTTCGCAGTACTTTTGTTGTTTCGTATAATTTGTGAGAAGCAGAGAAACCGGAAGATAAACATGTTCAAAGTCTGGGACTCTCGCAATTATTACTTCCACAGTATGTCGTTCGGAGGGTCATTGAACGAACTTTGGCGGGAAAACGGGCATGGTGGGTGGGCCACTGTTTTTGCTTTGATTGTGATATTGGTTTGGCACTGTTACAAGAGGTTCCCCTTTATATTCTCGAGTTCCAATCTGACTCCGTCTGATTCTGGCGCTAGGATTCATCCGCAATTAAAGTATGGTCCCTTTTTTATTTTATTTTTTTCTGGGTTTTCTTCAATTTCAAACGGGTGCAACTTTTTTCATTGAATTTTGTGCTTCTTCATTGATTGTTTGAAATTTGTTGACGAGACTAACGAAGTTATTTTGTGTTGGAGTGTGGTGGGCCATTTCTATTCTTAATGAATTTAGGTTTTCTGATTTCATGTGGGTACAACCGGGTCGTCCTTATTTTCTCTTCAATGCGGGGCTTATTTATTAAATATTTCAGAAATTTAGTGGCTGGGTTTTTAGAAACTAGATTCGTTTTTGGTTTGAATTAGAGCGGGTCACTTGTGATTCTAGGCTTGTTTCTTTGATGAGTAACTTATGATTCTGGGTTTGTGACTACTACTCGATGCTAATCTTTCGAATGAGTTTTGCTAGGTTTAGAAGAATCTCTGTAGGTTGCTTGGTGTTTCGAATCTCAATATGAATATTTGGAGACTCAATTGGGCTTTTAGAAGTTCAATAATATTTGTAATTGAAAAGGAAATGCATTAGGTATTTTGGAAATTAGGTTTTCTATCCTTTTATCATATGCAATTTTGTGATTTTTTTCAATGAGTTTTTGTATCATCTGGGCTTCACAAAACTGGGCTCTCTCCTCTTCATGTTGTTGGCACATGTCAGAACATTGTTCATAAAAAATCTTAGCAATTTTGGCTAAACTTGTGTGAGTCAAGGTAATTTAGCTCTCTTCTTAGATAACTTTCAAAAAGGTTCTCTTGGATTCTACTTTACATAAACTGAGACTGTTACTTTTCGAGATAATTAATGTTAACCTCTCAGTTAGTTAAATATGATTCGGATCTTACATAACAATAGTTACATATTTTTCCATATCTTTATAGTACTTACCGAGTAAGATGGCTGATCATTATCATCAATTTTAAATGTATCTTAAAGATTAATTCTGTGTCTCATTTAGTACCAGATTTTATTTTGCTCTCTGCTCATTGATACCAAGTTGTGGAACTGCAATGTTGTTGTAGTTACTTTGTTCTTAATTGATATTCTGCAGGTTATTTAGATGTGATTGTATTCTGACATGGAAGTCTGTCTACTCCTGCAGAATGTCAGAGATTGTGTCAGATGCTGATTTAAAGTTCCTAATTGAAAATTTGGATGAGAAGCACCACGATAATGAGAAGTGGGAACATGTCATAGACAAAAGAAATACTGTCCTATTCTACAATGCTAAATGTTGCAAGCCTAAGGTTTCAATTAAATTTTTACATAACAGAAAGATATTGAATTGATTTAAAGTTTCATTCTCTCTCTTTTGGGTCTTGAAAATTTATGCTTTCTAGGCTAATTACATTTTTCCCTCACGAACTACCACCATATTCTCATTTGCACCTCTAAACTCTCTAAACTTTTATTTAGCACAACTTGAAGCTCATTCTGAAGTTTTGGTATCAGTTTGCCTCCTCTATCTGGAAACCACTTTTAATTTGGGCAAAAATGTGTCAAAGACAAAAATATCCTCACCATCAAAATTAAATAATTCAACCATGCTTGATGGGTAATTTAATCTTTCTATAAGTTTTTGTATTAAAGTTAATCATAGCTTTTGACATAGATGATAAGTGACTCTAAAACTTCAAATTAGGGTCTGAGTTATATCGAATCAAAGTTTATGGGTGTAAGTGACAAGGGGGTGGTAATTTATGGGAGAAAACATTTTTTGGTTTAAAAAATCGATTTTCCAAGCATATTATCTTTTAGGTTGGTTGGAGGGCTTTTGGGTCGATATTGCATATTGTTTTTTATAAGAAATATTCATTAGAAGGTGCTAAAGGTGCACCAAGTTTACTTGATGTATACAAGAGAGAGAGATGTCTAGGAAAAAAAAGATGCAAGAAAGTCATGGAATTTAGCCCATTAAAATCTATCGAGTTCTTTTGTATACTTCCTGTGTACAAGGGCTATGCCTATTTCATTCATATATATAATATCTATCTTTTACTGATAAAAAAAAAAAAATCTATCGACATTGTCCAAGGGAAAAATTATTGAGAAAGAAAGTTTTGAGCTCCTCTAGCATCTGTTTGCGGTCCTCAAAGATTATATCATTCATTTCCTTCCAAAAACACGAAATGAGCCAAGTAGGAATCATCTTTCATGCTGCTACAATTTGTGGGTTGCCGCTAACCCTCTCTAGGAATAAAATAGGTCCACAATTTTATTTTATTTTATTTTTTGATGTGACCCAGGCCAAATCCTGTCTAAAGAAGTCCCTCCACATTGCAGAATGCCACAGTAAAAGATGATAAGAGTCTCACCACTCATCTTGCACAATGCCAGAATTTAATCCTAGATTTGTCTATTTCCTAGTGTTTGAGATGATTAGAAAATGTCCTCTAGCCTTTCTTTCCTTATGCTCTTCCATAATCCCACCCCATGAGGCCCCTGACCTCATGAGAACACCCACCCCACAAGCATCCGCATTTAGAATCTACAACTTCTCTGCATGAGGCCTCTCTCTTACTCTAGTAACGCTAAAGCCACCTCCCCAATAGTGCACAATTAAACAAGAGTAGATTCCCAACTCCCAACCCACCCTCAACATATCTTGGCCCAGCTTACCAGCCTTCACAAAAACTCCCCAAAAAGAAGTCAATGTATAACTTCTCTAGGCAATTAGCTACCCTACTGGAAGTGGAAAAAGACACCTAAAATACATAGGCAGATTAGAAAGAGTGCTCTGAGTGATCCTACTACCTTTGGACAAGATACTTCATAGGTAAAGAGGACATTTGACATTCTAGAATACCCGCCAAATTATTGACATTGTCAACATGACCCATTGAATGAATTCTGATTTTGCCCAAGTACCTTCAACCTGAAAAACTGGTTTAAAGCACCAATAGAACCTAAGCATCAAAGTGTTTGCACACAAAAGATGCGGTAAATTAAGAGCACAAGCATTTCTATGCTACTTATAAAAAAAAAAAAAAAAAACAAGCATTTCTATGCCCCCAGAACCACTCGAGTGCCTCTCCATGACCATGGCAAAAAGCAGAGGAGACCAAGGATCTCCATACCGCAAGCCATGAGAACTGCTGAAGAAACCAGATGGAGTTACATTTACTAGAACTGAGAAGTGCACTGTAGAGATACAATGAACTATCCAAGATTACCATTTTCCCCAAAAACCACCTCTCCTCAACAAATGCAAAGGGAACTTCTTCTTTTTATTTTTTATTTTTTTATTTTTTATATGTCGGGGAACCCTCTCCAATGCAGGGCTCTTCGGACCCACCCCTGCAAAGTAAACTCTGGTCCCATGCACTGCACCCTTGGAAGTTTCTCTACACGGAACTGGTTAAATAACTGGCTTTTCACCAGGAGATGTGGCCCTAAAGGATTGTTTGCAAAGGGAACTTCCATTGACATGGTCATATGCCTTCTCAATGCCCACTTTACAGAGCACTCTAGGCTCTCCAGATCTAAGCCTACTATCCAAACACTCGTTAGCATATCACATGTTTGTTTTACGCGCTTATGTACTTAACAACTATGAGACTTTCAACTACTCCAAGAAACATCCAAAATATATGGGGTAATCCAGCGGCCCTTCCTGATGATAAGGAAATATGCAATTTTAAATCAGCCCAGCATGTCATTGTATTAGTTGGTTTATTTATTTATTTTATATAGATGATACTTAGATTTTGGTTATCATTGTGGTGATGCATAGTAAAGGTGCACCGCTCTGTTTGCGAGTTCTCGTCACCATGGAGTTTTGTGCACAACATTCGAGTACCCATCAGGAGCTGCGCATGTCCTAGAAATTATCTATTCATTTATATACCACCTAGGCATAAAAAGTTGAGGAAATAACTTATCAAAAAAAAAAAAAAAAAAGGCCTCCTAAAGCGGCCTTCTTTACTTGGACAACGGCCTGGAAAAGATTTTGACAACCGATAACTTGAGGAAGTGCAAGGTCGTCATCCTAGACTGGTGTTGTATGTGTAAGCAATTTGGTGAGACAGTAGAACATCTCTTGTTACATTGTGAGACAGCTAGAGCCTTGTGGACTGAAGTGTTTAGTCGGGTGGAGTTTTAGTTTGTAATGCCTACAACAGTGGTTGAGCTATTGGCTAGCTGGACTCTCCTAAGAGGTACTCCACAAATTAAGGAGGTGTGGAAGATGATCCTGATTTGCATCATGTGGTGTATTTGGCAAGAACATAATGATTGAACTTTCGAAAACAAGGAGCGGTCACTTGAGGAACTTCGAGCATTATTTTTCTGTACTTTATTTCTATGGGCCATAGCTTTAGATTTTAATGGCCTGAATTTTCATGATTTTCTTGTTTCCTCTACCTCGATCTAGATAGGTCTTATCTCTTGTATATCATCTTGTGTACTTGGGCTATGCCTATCCTTATTAATAATATCGTTTACTTATAAAAAAAAATAAAAATTGAGGAAATATTGTAACTTGTTTGAATGAACGAATAGGCTTTTCTTTCATCCTTCTCATTATTTTTATGGTTATAGTTTATTTTGTTTACCAGCCACTCATGATTTTTTTTCCTGAAATTTCCATCTGTGTTTTTATATATTTTTTAGTATATTATACCTGATTTGGCTAGCAGCTCTTTTGGAATCTGTGCTCACATAGCACTTGTATATCGGTGATGAGCTTGAGTTTGCCTTTGTTTCTTCTTGTTTGCAGGATGGTCCCCTGAAGTACTTGAGTGAGACAGTATTTGAGAACTGTTCTCCCGAGATGTTAAGAGACTTCTACATGGACAATGATTACAGAAAGAAGTGGGACAAGACCCTGGTTGAGCATGAGCAGCTGCAGGTGGATCAAACTAATGGGGTTGAAATCGGTCGCACTATAAAAAAGTTTCCACTCTTAACACCTAGGGAATACATATTAGCTTGGAGATTATGGGAGGGGAAAGATAGAACTTTCTACTGTTTTATTAAGGTAATTTAACCAAACATTGGCCTCACTGTGTATTCAATTACTCTTAGAATTTTTTAATGTTGATCCTGCAATTTTCATTTTGAACATCATTGTCCTTGGATATCATTAATACTTAAATAATGCATTTAGTTGTGGTTGCATCTGTATCAAACTCTTCTACCGTTATGTATAGTGTGACTGGCAAAACCTGTTAAAAATAACGATAATAAAAATAAAATATAAACAGGAACTACATTACTAACCTTCTTGATTTGAGAAAGTTGAGATTTGTAACATCAAAAGAGAGCCATATTTTGTATGAAAGATGCTAACCTAACTTACTGACAAAAATAGAAGCGAAAAGGACATTACACTAACTATTGAGATTCTTGTTCTTTTCTTTTCTAGCTTTACCTTTTGGTTTATTTGGATGCTTGCTTGCATATCTGCTGGCATATTTATATCTGTATATATGCACAGACCAACGTATCTTCAATTAAGTATTAGTTCATATGAACCTGAGTATAATCTTGTTGCTTGGTTGGTACCGGCAATGTAATTGCATGCACTATATAAAATAGCATGCACTTTAAAATATTCAATTGTATTTGACTTAAACAATTATTTCAGTACTCACAGGAGAAATTATACAATCAGAGTTGCTATCTGTACTATTACATATCCAAAAAAAAAAAAACAAACCAAAAGATTCACTCTCTGTTCTATGCTAGTATTTAGGCTACAAAATATTGTTTTATATTTTGAGTTTAGCAACCTCTGTCTGTTTCTCTGCAAAAATATTTCAAATCTTAATTCCTGAAATTTATAAAATTAATTTAAGTTCTGTTAAACCCCCTATTTATTTTATGTACATGTAGTGTGCACATGGATGCATTGCTTGACAAAGATGATTTCACAGTATAACAAGTAAGAAGAGGTTGGTCGTGGTGAATATAACTCCGTCGATGGTGACGTAAAGTATAGAAAGAATCATTATATTAGTTCTTGTGGTTTAGATCATTTCTGAATTGATTCCCTTGGTTTTTATCTCAGGGATCCCTGTGTTTCTCCCCATTATTAAATTATTCTTCTTTCCATTTCCATATAAATTGTCTACTTTTCATTTGGAACTGTTTTAAAATGTGTACTATATCCCTATAAACAAAATTACCAAAAAATAAATTCTAAAATACACATTGAAAAAAAAGCTTTTGTTTTTTTTTTTATAACCGTGGGTGTCCGGGCTAACTTGCGCGCACCTCGACTAATCCCATGGGGCCCCGAAGTTAACGACTAGGTAAACCTCCAGTGGCCATAAGGGGACTTGAACTGGTGACCATTGGGGAGCAAACCCAAGGCCGGACCAACTGAGCTACCCTTCAAGGTAAAAAGCTATTAAACAAATTAGAAAAACAAAAAATTGCTCAAGCCATTAGGGTCACCGAATTGAGTCATTAGGGCTGCTGTCTAGTACTACACATTCAGTCTCATGGCTGAATTATAGTGTTAAGTGTGCGTGGGCGCAGGCGCGTGACTGCATAACCAGCCATATGGTTGTGGGGTTTTACCCCTTATAACTCCAAGGTATGTCTCAATAATTAGGCAAGTTTGAGTCATTGCATGGATGGCTTGTTCGGTTAATAACTAGTCTTAAGCTCTCAATACGGCCCCTAAAGAAAGTCCAAATAGCCATATCTATTGGGTCACAAGGCTGTAGAATTTACTGCAGTGAGTCATTGACCAAGTCTCACTCGTAACTAACATGTATGACAGATTACACTACATCATAATGTATCAAAATGGAAAGGTGGGCGCAGTGTCAAGCTTCTATTTCATGAAAATGCTTTCATTAATGTGGGAACAGCAACAATGTACAAAACAATTGCAGCTATACAACTCTTTATAACGCAAGTATCCACAACTAATTTTTCCGAAGTTAAAAAAAACCTTAACAATATACGGAAGTTCTCTGATCATGAATACTCTTGTGACACCTTCCATCCTTGACAAGAAAATCTGCAATTGCATTAACCTCTCTGTAGGCGTGAACAATCTGGGCAGCAAGCCACTCTGAACTTCATGCCAAACAAAAAAAGTTCCCAATGAACTTGACTGCGAGTCAGCCAGTCAGCAACCACCTGAGAATCAGTCTCAACTTCAACAGATGAATGGTGTAAACTGTTACAAAGCTTCAAACCACTCAAGATAGCATTCAACTCTGCCTTGTTATTAGAATTCCAGCCATAATGTGCTGAAAGATAGCCAAAAAACATCCGTACACATCTCTAATCATGCCACCACCACCACAGGATCCTAGATTCCCCAACAGGGGGAAGAGTTACATTGATTAAGAGTACTTTGTCTAATCTCCCCACATATTTCCTTTCTCTTTTTCCTTTACCCGTGGGGGTTGCAAAAAAAAAAAAAATAGAGGATTTTTCGGAATTTCTTGTGGGATGGTAATGGGGAGGAAAGAAAATTTAATTTGGTGAGTTGGAACAAGGTTTGTCAACCGGTTTCATGTGGAGGTTTGGGTGTGAGAAATTTAAAGCTTTTCAATAAAGCTCTACTTGGGAATGGCTTTGGAGGTACCATTTTGAGAGTAATGCATTATGGAGACAAATTGTGGATATTAAATATGGGAGGATGTGAGGGAGCTGGTGCACAAATGAAGTTAAAGGGGTGTATGGGGTGTGCTTGTGGAAGTCCTTCTGGTTAGTATGGGGGGATTTTGTTAAAAACATAAAATTTAAAGTTGGGGGGGGGGGGGGGGGGGGGGGGGGGGGGGGATGGGGCAAATATTTATTTTTGGCATGATACTTGGTGTGGGGATTCAGCTCTTAAGTACATTTATCCTAATTTATTTAGGATTGCTAGAGATAAAGGGGCTGCAGTGGCTGAGTCTTATAAGATTTCTAATAACATACTTCAGTGGAATGTGGATTTCAACAGAGATGTGCAGGACTGGGAAGTGGGTGAGGTATCTGATTTTTTGGGAAGATTATATGATATGAAAATTGATCAGAATGGAGAGGACAGCCTGCTGTGGTTGCAAACAAATAACTCCAGATTTACTTTAAAATCTTTTTATAACGCATTAATTAGTCAGGGAGTTAAAGACTATCCCTGGAAATGTATTTGGGGGGCAAAGGTGCCTAGCAAGGTTGCTTGTTTCTGTTGGTTGGTGTCTCTTGGGAATTTCTTTTTTTTTTTTGATAAGTAAATGATTGTATTAAAGAATAGGCATAGCCCAAAGTACACAAGATGGTATACAAAGAGAAAACACCTATCTAGGAAGAAGAAGAGGAAACAAGAAATTCAGCCAAGTTTAAGCCATTAAAGTCTAAAGCTATGGACCAAACAAATAACATTCTAACAAAAAAAGATCTAAGATCCTCAAAAGATCTCTCCTTGTCTTCGAACGTCTTGTTGTTTCGTTCTTGCCATAAGCACCATAGAATACAAATAGGGACCATTTTCCACACCACTTTGATTTGTGATAAACCTCCTATAGTGGTCCAGCAAGCCAGGAGTGCCTCCACTGTGGCAGGCATAACCCAAGCTATCTCTACCCTGTTGAACACCTCAGCCCATAACGCTCTAGCAACATCACAATGCAATCGAAGATGATCCACTGTTTCACCACTCTTCTTACACATGCAGCACCAATCTAGTATGATCACCCCACGTCTTCGCAGATTATCCATTGTCAAGATCTTTCCCAATGAAGCTGTCCATGCAAAAAAGGTTGCTTTGGGAGGCACCTTATTCCGCCAGATCCTTTTCCATGGAAACTGAATGTTCTGGGCTTGTGTGAGAGACTTATAGAATGAGCGAACTGAAAATATGCCTTTACCAGCCGGTACCCACCACAACTTGTCATTTCCTTGGATGCTCGGTTTCACGGAATACAACAATGGAAAGAACTCTTCAATGCTACCAACTTCCCAGTCTTGAACCGCCCTACTAAAAACAATGTTCCACTGTACTCGATCTCTAGTTAACACCATAAAGGCCGCCACTGAAGCTTCTTTCTGACATGCAATCCTGAAAACATTAACTGCAGATACTTTGAGGAAGAGAGGTTTATTTGTGGTTGATTGGTGTTTTATGTGTAAGAAGGATGGTGAATCTGTTAACTCTGTTAACCATCTTTTTCTTCACTGTGAGGTGGCGACAATATTGTGGAATGAGATTTTAGCAAGGGTAGACATTGCTTGGGGGATGCCTATGTGTGGTGGATTTTTTGGCTTGCTGGCAAGGTTCAGTGGGATGTAGAGGCAGTGCATCAGTGTGGAGGATGATTCCCTTATGTTTGTTTTGGTGCTTATGGCTAGAAAGAAATGGGAGGTGTTTTGAAGATTGTGAACGTTCTATGGGGGAGTTTAGAGATTTTTACTTTAACACTTTAAGTTTTTGGGTGAAGAATCTTGTAAGGGATGGGAATATTTGTTTAGGTTTAGTACTGTTTTGCTTTAGCTTGTATTTAGGTGTACTCACTTGTATACATCTTGTGTACTTGGGCTATGCCCATTTACTTGGAATAAAATCTCTTATTAACTATAAAAAAAAAAAAAAAGATTCCCCAAGGAGCTTCCAATTACACAAAACTTCTCACAACCTAGTTTTGGCCTGAGCCATCTTAGAATGAGAGGCTCTGACTTTTTAGTGGGTATAATAGGCAGACCAAACTGATGGAATGCAACAATATCAGAGCATCTCAGCTTCCTAACCTTACGCAGCAGACTTTCGCTTCTACTAGTAATGAAGTAATTCTCCAAATCAGCCTTGTTTTTTTCTCCAATGACATATTCCATGCCAGCATTACACCTCCTGCTCCATAGACACCTGTTTATAATGATGGAAGAAAACCAATTACTAGCCAAACTGAGAGCTCATGCTTGCTCTTTGAAACCACAAATTTATTCTTTGAGACCAGGTTAACCTCTGTATACACCTGACTCTCACCACTGCTGAAGAGAAATTCCACACTTGGGCAGCCAGCTCACTCAAGCTTAATACATGGTCCATTGATTCCACATCTGGAAGTACACAGCAATTACAGTTAGAAGCCAAAGAAATATTCAGTTTCTGAACATAAACATTGAGAGGCAAACTATCATGGAAAAATCTCCATTCTTTGGCAAATGACTGTGCCAAACCCATTTACTCTAAGTGACTTCCTGATGTTTCTAAACTGGGACATTTCTCACATGAGAAACTAACAAATTATCATTTCAAACTTCCTCAGCCATATCAGTTAACCTTCCTTTCAAATGACCATATAATCATACTGAAAATTAGTATTCCCTTAATCATCCAAGCGATACCCTTTATAACCTTATTTAAAATAGATAAAACATATTTCCACATACTTGAATCCCTTCCAAGAATCAGAAATTAAAATAAAAAAATAAAAGGCTGAGGTTTTATTAGATATGGCTCTGAAAAAATAGGCCATAAAGATTATGCATCAATGAAATTCCAAGCCAGGTTCATGTGCAGTGCATTCTTCACATCTTGCAAATCCCCAAGGCCTAACCCTCCTTCATCTAAAGGTTTGCAAGCCTTATCCCATGCAACCCATTTTTTCTTAATTTTTCCAGCCTTGTCAGTTTTCTTCCCCGGAAACAATACTAGATAAGATATTTTAGCAGAAAAAGCGCACCCCCCCCCCCCCCCTCCCAAAAACATTTGATGATAGCAATGTGACACCCAAACCCAAATGTTTAGGGTTGGATGAAGAATTTATAAGTTTTGACCACTGACCTTATTGTACCAAAAGGATTCGTTACAACCTGCTAGAGGAGTCTATTGAGATGGGATTTGAGCTATTCCAGATCTGGGGAAGTAGAAATCAGCCCCCCCTAAATGGATCCATGGAATAGAAACATATTTTCCCTAGAACTCCTAGCCATTAGGATTCTTTTTTTTTTCCTTCTTGATAAGTAGCCATTAGGATTCTTGGAACCCTTTTTCTAAACAAACTGTGAGTTAAATTGGTACAGCCCTATTATTAGGTTTTTCAGGCCCCATAAAGAAGATGGTATGGCCTGAAAATTAGAAAATAAAAGGCTGCTGTCTGTCTAGAAAGCTTTTATAGCAATCCCAAATGATGTTCTTCTAGAAGACCAATCCCTAACTCTAGATAACTGCTGCAAATACCAAGGAAGATCTCAGCATTGTTTCCTTGAGGTTCTTGCTTAATTCCCAAGGAAAGTTGCTGCAATTTCAGAAGATTGAAAAACCAGCCTCACCCTATCTAGACCAACCCTTTTTCAGCAACTTCAAGTAGGTGATTATTGACCTGCTTGTTATAATTAGAAGCAAAGAGGTAATAACATTCCCAATGGATTATCTAATTCTCATCTAAAATAACTAACTAAAGCCACTTTTTCTATTTTAACTAAGGAATTTTACAATGCACCATAGATCATCTTCTCTCTTCTTTCTCTATATCATTTAAATGTTCTTTCTTTATTCATTTCAAATTTTTTTAACTACTATTAAATTTGTAATATTCTCAGATCTTTCAATATTTCTCATATATTAATGTGAACACAATATCTCTTTGTTGCCAAAATGATATCAATAGCCCAATAAAAAACTAAAATGAAAATAAAGATGGAAAAAACTCATTCATCCTACTTTTTGTGAACTTTTTGTCCTTCTATTATGTTTTGCAAAATTTTTAACATGAGTATATTTCTTTTTATTAAAATAAAATATTCTAATAATATTTTAACTTTTTCATGTTTCATAAATAGAAGTGCAAATGTGAGAAATATAGAAGGAATTAGGAAAAAGAAAGAAATAATAAAAAAATGTTTACATAGATTAATATTGCATGTTAAATGTTGAGAAGCACTTTAACTCATATGTATTTTACATTGATTTTACATTTTTTTTATAAGTAAATGATTATATTAATGATAGACATAGCCCAAGTAGACAAGAAGATATACAAAGGTACGCCCTATCTATGTGGAAGCAATAGAGACAAGAAAGTTATGAAAATCCAGGCCATTAAAGTCTACAGCTATGCCCATGTACATAGAGTTCTAGTAAAAAAAAGCTCTTAATTTCTCTATTGAGCGCTCCTTGTCTTCGAACGTCCCGTCATTGCGCTTCTGTCACAAACACCACAAAATATAGATAGGGACCATTTTTCACACAGCTTTGATTTGTTGAATGCCTCTTAAATTTGTCCAACTGGCCAAAAGTGCAGCCACTATAGCGGGCACAACCCAAGCTAACTCTAATCTACTGAACACTTCATTCCATAACACTCTAGCAGTCTTGCAGTGTGTAAGAGATGATCCACAGTCTGACTACACATGCAGCACCAATCCACTATGATCACCCTACGTTTCCTCAAGCTATTTGTTGTCAGGATCTTACCTAGGGAAGTTGTCCACATGAAAAATGCCACTTTGAGAGGCGCTTTATGTCGCCAAATTCTTCTCCATGGAAACTGATTATTCGGCGAGTATGTGAGAGACTTATAGAAAGAGCGAACCAAGAATGTACCTTTGCCTGCGGGTATCCACCACAACATATCAGCTTGCTGGTTGCTCAGTTTTGTGGAATACAATGGGCTAAAAAAGTCCTCAAAAGGTGCCCACTTCCCAATCTTGGGCCGCCTTACTGAAATTGATGTTCCATTAGACTTGCTCCCCCGATATCACCATGAGATCAGCCACTTAAGCTTCTTTTTCACATGCAACCCGAAAAACAGAAGGGAATAAGTCCTTTAGAGCACTATTTCCACACTATATGTCACTCCAGAATTTAATTCTAGAGCCCTCACCCAACACGAATTTTGAATGTCGAGTAAAAATCCCCCATCCTCTTTGGATGTGCTTCCAAACTCCCACTCCATGAGTCCCACTCACCTCTCTAGTACACCAACCCCCCCCCCCCCCCCCTCTTCCTTCTCCCCAACACAAACTTCCATATTTGCTCTCAATTACCGACTTCCATAGGCCTTCTGGTTCTATATTATATCTCCACAACCACTTTCCAAGTAACGCCCGATTAAAAATTCTCATATTTCTAATACCCAACCCACTAGAGGAGATTGGGGAGCATACCTTGTCCCAACTGACTAAATGAAATTTAAATTCATCACCCACTCCACTCCGCAAGAAATCACACAGAAGTTTCTCAATCCGGGACGCCACACTTGCTGGAATAGGGAATAAAGACAAGAAAGAAGATTGGCTGTTCGGAAAAGTGTCTACCGGTCTAAAGGGGGTAGAATTACTTTAACCAAAAGCACACTCTCGAATCTCCCAACATATTTCCTATCTTTATTTCGTTACCTATAGGTGTGACCAATCGTATCTAGAAGATTTTTCGTGCTTTTCTGTGTGGAGGAATTGGGGACAAGGGCAACTTCCATCTTGTTAGTTGGGATAAGGTATGCACACTGCTCTCTTGTGGTTGGTTGGGGGTCCAAAGAGTTTTTATTTATTTTTAACAAGGCCCTCAGTGGTTGTGGCGACATCATCTAGAGGAGGGCTTTATGGAGGGTGGTTATTGACTCTTAAGTATGGGAGTGATAAGGGGGATGGTGTTCTAATGAGGTTAGGGTGCATATGGGGTAGTGTTGTGGAAATATATGAGAAGTGAATGTGGGAAGCTTTTCTAGATATTGCAGATTTGATGTTTGTGAGGGTTCAAGAGTGTACTTTTGGCACGATACTTGGTGTGGGGATGGGGCCCTCAAGACCGCATTCTCTACTTTGTATTCGATTGCTCGAGATAATGAGGCTTTGGTGGCAGAAATGAAGGATAGCTCTAGTGGAATGTTTGTTTTCATGGTCCGGCTGAAGATTGGGAGTTAGGTGCCTTCTCTGAATTTCTCAGCTTGCTGTATGCTTTGAATATGAGTACTGCTGAGGTGGATAGGATAATTTGGTTTTAAATCAGGAGCAGGAGGTTCACAGTTTGGTCTTTCTACAAGGTTCTAACGACTCAGAACCACAACTCTTTTCCTTGGAAATGCATTTGGAGATGTAAGGTGCCTTCCAAGGTAGCCTTCTTTGGCTGGACTGCTTCCCTTGGGAAATTCCTTACTATTGATAATCTGAGGAAATGTGGGCTTACTGTTATACGTGTAAGATAAATGGTGAAGCAATGTATCATTTATAATTTTATTATTACACTGAGGTGGCCAGGACATTATGGGATGACATCTTTAACATAACCGGATTGGTATGGGTAATGCCCAGTAAGGTGGTGGATCTTCTGGTGCGTTGGAGGGGTCTCCTAGGTGACCCCCAAATTGTTGTTGTGTGGAAAACGATTCCTAATGTCTTATGTGGTGCCTTTGGATGAACTCAAGATTTTTCTTTAACACCTTGTATATATGGACTTTCTTGAATCCATTTCTAGTCCTTAACTTGTAATTCGATTTTCTCATTGTACACCTCTTGTGTACTTGGGATGCCTATTTTTGCCTTCACTAAAATTTATTTTACCTATTAAAAGAAAAAAAAAAAAAAAACTCCTGTTTGTCATAGGCCTGTCATATCAAATTTCAACAGAAGATTGCATTCTCTCACTTTCTTGTTGAGATTATGGACTAACTCCTGTGTTAGAGATATGTTATCAACGATGCTCCTACCCCTAAAGAGGGCACCTTGTTCTTTGGAAATAAGTTGCAGGAGGATCGAAGACAATCTATTGAAATTTCATAAAGGAAAATTCAAACTAAACTAAATATGATATATGATTATGAAAATTGAAAGGACCAGCCACTGATTGCCATATGATGTCTCTGTCCAGTCTGGTAATAGCATGTGCTCTGTAGTGTTGAAACTTGAAGGCTTTTGCTTTACCTATGGCTGCGGCTTACCTGGGGGACAGTTTCCAGTTCTTTCTCCTTGAGTTTCCAATTTAGAAGAAAATTGTTCAGAAGTGGATGGGTTGATCGATTTGATTAGGGGAAGGAGCACATAGTAATTCTCCCTAATGTCTATCTTAGTGTTTGAATATATTATGATTTCTTAATATCCATTTGTTTAATGATGTGATGAGCTCTTCAGGATTCATTTAAAAAAACTGTTTCTTTTCTTTGCAGCAATTGTTTTCTTCTTTAATCTGTTTGGTCTTTATTTGTGTTTGTATTGTTGTGAGAACAATTATTCCTGGGATAGTTCGATATGCACCCCAGGTAACAATTAGATATTTCTGGGAGATAGATTGAGTAAGTTGACTAAGGAAATACAGCTCCTTGCCATCACGTCTTCAGTGGATGGTTTCAGCAATGACAATTAACCGTGTTGAAGATTCTTAGAGAGCAGAACATTATCTAATTTGATGCTCTTGAACTTTCTTGATAATTATCTGAGGGATGTGAACAATATCTTTGGTGTATAGTGTTTATAACCTTTCTACTTTTGATGCTCTCATTTCCCTTCTAAGCTCTGTCCCTTTTTAACCATTACCTGAGACTTTTCATTCATTTCAAATCCTGGCGATAGGAATGTGAACATTCTTCCACACCACGACAGAAGAAGTATGTACGTGTTCGATATTTCAGATCAGGTTGGCGAATCAGGGAAGGCAAGTGCCAAACATATTCTCTCTCTCTCTCTCTCTCTCTCTCTCTCTCTCTGTGTCTGTCTGTCTCTGTGACAAGAAACTCATTTCTCCAATGTGGGCTGTGACAGCCTATATTTTTATAAACCTATGTTTGTTTGGGTTGCTTTATCTACTTATGGTGGATATACACGAAGCTTATCTATTCTACTTAAGCTCCACTTGTACATTTATTTGGGTTGTGGTCAACCTTGGCTAATGACATTGGTGAGCTTAATTTTATATTCTTGAAGGGAAAATGAGTTCTGTGTTTCTGAATTATTTTACTACAGTACCTGGTAGAAATGCTTGTGAGATCAAAATGTTTCACCAAGAAGATGCCGGTTTGAATGTCAAGATGGCTAAGCTGGCCTTTGCCAAGGGGATATGGAGTTACGTGTGTAATATGGATAATGCACTGCTCAAATACTCTGCTGTCAGCCATCCTCATTCTGCTGTCACTGCAGTCACTCTAATTCAGAAGGTCTGTACTCTAATTCAAGATCTTTTTCAAGTACTTTTTCATTTAAGCTTTCAGACTAGAATAGTTCTGAGGCAATTGTTATAGCCCTATGTTGAATTGACCAGAGAATTGGTTTAGGTGGAGATGTTATTGGATATAAGATCATTTTCACATCATGATTTATGGCATTCAAAGACAACTAATGAGGGTCGTAGTTCCCTTTTTTATTGTTATGATGTTATCCTGGCTTTTGTATAATCAAACCCCCTACGTTGTGTTGGAAAAATAGTAGCTTTTGAAATAGCCTTTCTACAATTTAGGCATGACTATTTAGGCTTGTTTAGACTTGGTTTCTCAACAGCAGTGTCAATGGTAGAATTTTGTGACATACTGCAGCCTAGACATGCTGCTCATTTTGGTGTTTCGGTTTCTCAAGGTTTCAACTAATGCCTTTGTACAGTCTTTTATGATAGTAAACCCAAACAAACCCATCATCTGGTCTGGTCCATCCAGTTTGCTTTCCTGGCCAAGGCAAGAGCTATTAAGGTTTTTCAGTGCATTGGTTGAATCAAAATTAAGGCATATGACTATCTATCCATATGTCTTTGTGGGAGGGAAGTAACGTTTCAGTAAGTTTGAGACTGCTTTTCTTTCATAGGTAAAGAAGACCTATACACATGTAGTTTTTCTCTGCATGATGATGGTGTTTACGCTAACTTTTTTCTCAACATAGGTTCCACCAGCATTAGATACCATGGAAGGTAGTACCTCTTCAGCAACTGCTTTTCTTAGACAAATTACCAATGAACCTAAAGAGAAGAAGTTCATAAGAAGACCATCAAGAAAGTTTCTAGCAAATGGTTTGCTTTTTGTTGGAGGTGCAATCTGCCTGTCTCGTGGTCACAATAGCCTGGGTGCTAAAGTTGCCATGGCATACATCTTGGCAAAGCTAAGTAAGCGTGGGACCGCATCAGACCAAAGCAGGGAAAGTTGAGGTACATGACCTTGATGCATCATTACTGATATTGGACAGCCTAGTAAAATTTATAATATTTTTGTTAGTTGTAGCTTGGCACCTAACTTATGTGCCATTTGTGAAATGTTAGTCTGCCTTTACCTCTGCATGGACGAGGGCATAAAGAAGGGCAAAAGACAAAGGGAGCGGGTGGGGTTGTAAAATGATTTTGTTTTGTTATTTTTCCTATGTTATGTTTTCAAGTTTTGTAAATAAACTCAATACTTTCATGTTACATACCATCTACAACGTTTTGTAAATCTTGATGTGTACAAAATAAGAAACTGATCTAGTCAATGGAACATTATAGAACTCAATTTTTATCAATTTTGATCTACCAACTTTTTGTGTTCTCTCTGGAAAGGATGATGGAGTTGGACCTTTGCTCTCTTTTGGTGAAAATTCTGCAGTAGCTACGATTAATTGGTGGTATAGAGCTTGCTAAAAACAAGTGGAATATATTTATGGAAGTTGACATATGATGCAGTTATTGGAGGCAAGTAAATTGCATGGTATTTTAGAGGAATTGGGAATTTAGTTATACCAAGGTTGACTGTTCTGATCAAAGTGATTCAGGCTTGGTAGTGAGGACGACATTTCAATGGTGGGCGTCTTCAGCCGATTCTCCTGTTCTCCCCAGTCAAAATTACATGCCTTTTTGTCGTGTCCAATCTATATTTGTGTTTGTGAGCAACTGGAATGCTCATGGAAACTGTCCACTTGTGCTAGAATGCATATGTTTTTGTTCGATCAGAATGATGTCCCATTAGGGATGCCAGGAGATTGAACAAGATGGGAAACGTGATTTTAGACAATGAGGTAGTGCTGATAAAAAATCCAAAAATTTGACTCCGACTTTGCACCAGCTCTGCCCCGATTCTGAGTCGGAGTTTTTTTCACCAAAATAGTCAAAGTCGGAGTGGAGGTAGCGAGGCACCGACTCCGACTTCGATATTGTACATATTTTATAAAAATATATGTATTTTTTATATTAATAATATATATATATTATATAACTATAACTTATATAGTTAGTTAAATTCAATAATATACTATTATGAGCACATTATTATAAAATAATATACTTATATTACAATATAAATTGATTAATAATAGTTTAGTATATGTAAACACAATACAATTAATTATTACTATCATGTAACACTAATGTATAATAACATATAATACTAATTATATAATAACTAATGTTCAATAACATTTAATACAAAGTCGGAGTCGAAGGTAGGGCACTCCGTGCTCGTTTGGATAGTGAGATTGAGATGAGATGATTTTAGATGAGTTGAATAAAATATTGTTAGAATATTATTTTTTAATATTATTATTTTTTTAGAATTTGAAAAAGTTGAATTGTTTATTATATTTTGTATAAAAATTTTAAAAAATTGTAATGATGAAATGAAATAAATTAAAAGTGTTTCTGTATCCAAACAAGACTTAAAAAGTTGTAAGAGGCAATTAGCCGCTTCAAGATTTAGCTTATATTCCAAAAAAAAATAAAATAACCTTGCGATATTATGATATAATTCACTCCATTTTACTTGAAACGAATAGTATTTTATTTAGTATGAAACAGTGCATTTTAATCATTCCACGTCCTGTTATCAAATGACATGACAAAATACTTTAGACAATCCTTAGTCTTTTTTTTTTTTGGAAGTAGAATTTACTCTGTAATTTTGACTGTTTTGCAATTCCTTTTCAACGTTGAAATACCCTCTAGTTGGTCCTGAGTACCCCCACCCCCCCCTGCCTCTCTACAACAACAAATTTAACAATTCTGGGGACTGATTTCAGTGTTTTGCCATCGTTGATGTTAGCCCCATGATATAAAGATGCTAGTTTTTACTTACTTTCCAGGTGTCAACAATTTACATATAATTCTTTTTTTTTTTTTTTTTTTTTTTTCAAGACATAATATTTGTGGAGTAGCCAGCAATGCAATAAAAAATTACACTTTTGGGGAGAAGAGTCAACAATGATAGATAAAAGTAAAACCACCAAACCATTGTGCAACGCCAAGTGGAAAGAAGAATCTACTGAAAGAAGTGAGAGTGCGAAAGTGCAGATAAGTTCATCCCAAGTTCAGAGAGTCCTTGTAATCTCATGCCTTTTGATCTCTTCAGAAAATGGGAGTACCAATGCGCAGAGAGTTTTGGTTGCCTTACTAAATCAGGATCATCCAAGTCAACATAGTATAGGCCATATCCGGATTCGAAACCATCCAACAACTCCAATAAATCCATCAAGGACCATATAAAATAGCCTTTTGTATTTGATCCATTCCTTTCAAAATAAAAAATAAATTAAAGAACAATGGGTAAAGAGGAGAATACTTTCTAAGATCTGAAAATAGAGAGCAGTTCTGCAAAATTGGATTTATATTAATGAAGTGACACACGAGTAATACTAGGTACAAGTCCCAAATAGACAAGCCTCATACAACTCCTTTGTAAAAAAGTAGATCCCACTAATAAAGAATAGTTTTTATTACACTTTTTTTAAGGTGGGATCCACTTTTTTACAAAGGCTTGGACGAAACTTGTCTATTTGAGCCTTGTACAAATCATTTCTCATGACACAATTACATTGATTGTTATAAAATAAGTTGTAAAATAGTTATAAAAGAGTTGTAGATGTGTATTATTATCCAGTTTGAGGTTTGTGAGGTCTATACACGTACCTCAATGCATCAAGCAAACTCCCAATGTATGCATGCAAATATTCCACCCTTGGCCAGTCTTCCAATGTCAAATTACGTATCATTCGTTCACCTACACAGACATGCATATATATGCCAGCCATGCCACATTTCTTAATTTAGATTGTAACTCAAGTTGACAGTAAATTGTGCTTACATCTAATAAGTTGGAAATGCTATGAAATTTTTGCTCACGAATTTTAAAAGGAGTTACTACGTAGAAACAAAATCCGAACTCAAGTTCTAATACTCTCATTCTAAAAAGAATCTGCACAACATTGAATTTTCATCTCAAGATTAGAAGTGAAGAAGAGAGTATCCTCAATTTTGTAACCAAATTTATGGGTCTCAAAAGTGAGAGAGAGAGAGAGATGAAAGTGATTCTTATAGCATTTATTTTTTCATGTGGGTTCTAGATTTCCCCTACATTTTTCAAATGGAGTATACGGGTTTGCATAGTCTAGAACTGTATAAATTATTATCATGTCATCGCTAATTAAAAAGTATTAGAAACTAATGATCATGTTCATCCTCAATAATAGATAATTAAATATCATCACTAATAGCTAAAATTTTTTTATGTGGCGTGGGGGTGTTTTTCCTGCTACTAAAGAGATTTGGAAATAAAGTTTAATTTGGTTATAAAATGTGACATGTACTAATACTATATATATATATATATATATATATATATATATTATCACCAAAAGTTATTAGCAACAAGTTATCAGCAATGAATATTAATTTTACTTTCAGGGAGGACTTCTCTCGCCTCTAAACCCTATTCAATGGATGTCCAACATTTTGGTGTAAGGAGAGAGAGAGAGAGAGAGAGAGAGAGAGAGAGAGAGAGAGAGAGAGAGAGAGAGAGACCATTTTCATGGATGTAAACAGGAGGGCTGCCATAAACTCTCTTGATATACTCCAGCAGTTCTTGCAGGCCCCAGGCTACAATTGGCAACTGAGTAAAACAAGATGGTTACTAATTATGTAGTACTGAACCAGTACATAATTAGTAAAAGAGCTCTATAATTTTTTAATTGAAGGCTTACCTCGAATCTGGATGTATCATTTTCGAAATCTGCAACAAGCATTTCAAAAATAAAAAATAAAAAATATAGTGAGCTGAACATTTTGTTGAGCACTGTAAAGAAACTTTCAGAATCAACCACGGATTAGCGCAGCTCACTTGGTAAGCTCACTCATGCCGAGTAAAAAATATTGCATTCTAGGTAAAGAAAAATTATTAGATATTCCCGGGGTACTCCCATCTTATCGCAGCATACCATATAATTCAAATTCAAACATCAATTTTATTGAC